>NC_056735.1:1660826708-1660886493 GCF_019279795.1 Protopterus annectens | reverse complement strand
TTGAATATTCTTATTTTGACCAGCTAAATTCTCTACATAGGGCTGATAAACAATAGGCTATGAGAAGCAATCTGTTGTATTACTGATGACATGTATTTTGGAGTTTGTCCCATAAGGCTCACACCGCCTCACCCTGGCTTTGTACAGCCAGCTGATAGCTTGCCAGGTATAATGCTGCCTTCAACTTGTTTTATTCAGCCTCTAACAGTAGCAGAGTGTGTGCCCTCCATTATTTTACTGCTATGAGCCACACAACTGGACAACCTTCCTGGTGTCTCTAACTGCTGTAGTACCCTTCTGTAAGCCACCTAATTACCATTACTGTGGGTGTTAATTATCTGTTATTCTTGTACAGCCACTGTACTGTGAATAAATTTGTATCCACACTGGTACTGCTGCTGTTTCCAGTGCCACTCTCTTGAATTGACCTCACTGTGAAAGCAACATAGTGTAGAATGTTCAAGTATTCTTCACCTCACCCTTTTTGTTGATTGCTCCCTGCCTGAACTATACATCTGTTTTCCGATTTTGAGTTTGGAGTGCCTTGTTTGCCTTCTGTTTGTATATCCAGGAATAACTCAAAATATGTAGTGGCAATTAATGTTTACATGTAATTACTCTTGGCCACCTGCTGCTGAGCTTGCTTTCTCCTAAGTTCCTCTCCCGACCCAATTCTTAGGAATATGGCAACAGTTATCCTGAAAAAAAAATCCAGTGCAGTATGAGAGTGTGCCAACACTCAAGTAAGATTACGATCTCTAAAAACTTAGATGACTGAAGGAAAGAATACTCTTGTTACTTGATAGGTTCATTGGTGGTTACTAGGATACTGACCCAAAGGTCTTTATAAGCCTTTCCATGTGTACCCGATATAATACTAGAGAAACCCAATATAAAGGATCTAGCCTAAACTCAAAATCTTAGTTAACAATGGCTGCACATATCTAGGAGGATCATAGGTGAAATCCTGGCAAGAAATTTATGGTTTCCCATCCAGTCATCCAGGCTACACATAAACAGGCTCATAGAGGGGCTCTGTTTGATGTGAACTGGTTTCCTATTCATGAGGAGTGGTAACCTCAGAGACATATCTGTCTCTCCAGCAGGTTCTATTTATGTTGAAGACCAGGTAAAGGTCCCTGGAGCAAGTGACCCTTATCCCATTACTCTTGCGGATATGCAGCATTTCGATTAAGTTTGGATCTGAGATTGCTGTATAGGCCATGCACAAGTCTTCTCTAAGTAGTCTGTATGCTACTGAGTACAGTGACAATGACTTGAGTCTGTCAGTGCATGACATGTGATGGAGACCCTGTAATTTCTTGGTTAGAAATCTCTGGGGTCTCTCAAGTTGCTGCAGGTGCCAGGTGAGGTACATACAAAGGGAGCATTGTACTCAGTTATTGGCCTGATGAGGGTCGAGTACAGGGGAGTTATGACCTGTTTTGCTCTTGAGGCAATGCCTTTGCTAATGAGGTGAGCGATGTAGAAGGCCTTCCTTACCACAGTAGACACATGGTGGTCAAAGATTAGGCTACATTCAGCTTGCATTCCCAATTCTATCAGTGCTGAGTTGTTACTTAGGGTATTATTATCTATATGGTAGTCTGCATGTATATAATTTTTACCGAATGGGATGATAATGCATTTTTAGCATTGAGTTGGAGTCCATGGCTTTGACACCAATCATTCATTTGTATCAGTCCTTCTAAAAGTATATTGACATCTTCTGGGCATAAAATGATTACACCTAATTTGCAGTCATCAGCAAAGTTAGGCACAGGCCCTCAGTTTTGGCCTGAAGTTCTGAGAAGTATATTCTAAACAATAGGGGGCACAGCACTGACCTCCACTGCTGACAGCTCTGCTGGTCGAGGTAAAGTCTCCAATTTTGACTGAGTGTTATCTGAAAGTCAGATGGTTAGCAACATACCTGACAATGTAAAGGTTTATATTAAACTGGGAGAGTTTATCAGTGGTGCCTGAATGTGGGAGTGTATTGAAGGCATTTGCTAAGTCAAGGTAGGTTGTATGCACAGATTGGTCTTCATTTATGCCTCACCTTGGTGATGCTTTTGAAGAAGTCTACCAGGTTTAACAGGTATGACCTCTTCAACAAAAGCAAATGTGTCAGATTAAAGGTATGGAGGTCATCTATGTCCTTATTTATAGGGTTCATGATGATTTGTTCCATGGCCTTACAGATAAGGCTGGTTAAGCTTATGGATCTTTAGTTTCTATAGTCTGAACCACACTTTTAATATTGTTGTCAAGTGGCATATGACGAATGGAAAAAAAAAAACTATTACTTGTAAAACTAGCAATAAAGGGTCAGTGGCACGAATGTTGTAAGGAGCAGCTGTACTGTCACCTTAGTCAAAATGCCTCCTGCATGACAGTGAATGAGTGTCTCCATGTATATATATTCACAAACACACCACATGTACAGGTGTGTGTACATTAGTGTATATAAACAGAGACACAAACAAATTCAGAGACAGATTTTTGTGTGTGTGTGTGTGTGTGTGTGTGTGTGTGTGTGTGTGCGTGCGTGTGCATTTTTTTAGCCTTTTTTATGGGTCTCCACTGAAATGGGCCTTTGGCTCAGTTATAACAAATGTCAAATAAGAAAATAAATAAAACACACACACACACATATATATATATATATATATATATTGATCTATAACAAAGATATACAGCAAATCCATTTTAATCAACCAAAGCAATGCATATGATAAACACATAATGACATGGGATATGCATTTATTTCTTTAAATTATTATCTATTTCCTTCTTGATAAGGGGGTAAGTGGTCTCATCAGCACAGCCATTTAAGTTGCAAAAAAGGCAAGTTTGAGAAAAGTTATGTGAATTCCAATATTACAGGTGAAGTATACCATTAAAACAAGTAGGTGCACTGCATGCCAAGGCCTAATAAAATGCATGCATTATTACATATCCAGCCTACAACAAGTAGGTCGCTGCATACAAAGGTCTAATAAAATGCATTATTACATATCCAGCCTACAACAAGTAGGTCGCTGCATACAAAGGTCTAATAAAATACACACATTATTAAATATCCAGCATGATTCCACAGTGGTACAGTGGTAGTGTGGTTACCTCACAGTAAGAGGTTCTCCCATTCGATTCTCAGCTTGGCTTGGCAGTGCCTTCTGTGTGGAGTCTGCATGTCCTCTTCGCAGTTGGGTAGTGTTCGAAAGACATGCGTGCATAAATGGGCGAGCCTTTGTTGAAGGTTGGGTGTTGAGTTGGCACCTCGGCGTTTCATAAAAATCTACTGCCAATCATTAGTGGACCGGAGTTCCTCTGTGGTGACCCCTTACCGGGAAAAAAGCCGAAAGACAAACAACAGCAATTAAATATCCAGCATATACAAATTTGACTGACAGTCAAGAATGCCTTGAATTACAAGACATAGCAAGACATAGTAAGACATAGCAAGGCTGTGGTTTTACAACCACATGAATATAAACTTAGATTACATATTTCATACATACTTATGCACACAGATAGGGAAATAGAGAGACTGCATTTACCTCAACTTTCAAATGGTAACCAGTGCAACTCTACTGCAGTCAAATATTCAGCAAAAGAGTGAACGATCCAAACATTTTACCACAATGCAGGAAAGATAAAGATAAAGAGAAAGATAAAGATAAAGAAAATAAATTCAGTGGAATGGAATCCATATTATACAGACAGTCACTGCGAGTGATTCATGAAGGGTGTCACCTAATGGGAAAATACTTTTAGTACAGTAACAAGATTCAATTTCACAGTTGTCTGACATTTTTTTTTTACTATTATTATAAGATTTTATTCTTCTAGAATCTTAGGATATTTGCAACTCAGGGGATTTGTTTCCAAGACGAAAATGTCCAAAGCAATGCTTCCTGTGACATGTGGAGAAACTGTGTTATAAATATATGCCTGCATGAGTACATGCACTAATAAGCAACACTGTTGCAGAACATATGACAAATAATTACTAGTGAAGGGAAAAAAGCATGTAGCAACTAACATAAAACAAAAGCAAACAAAAGAAAATACAATTGCCTAAGTTGGGATAAGCTTTCCACTAAGTTTTACAAAAAGCAAGCACATACTAAAGATGTAATTTCACTGCTGCAAAGGATGCAGGTTTGAGTTTGACTAGATAGCATCTCAGGCTAATGCTAAACCAGTCATTCAACTAATAGTCTCTGGGTAGGGGAGGGGAAGTTCAAAACAACAAACTGTAAATTCTAAGCAGTTCCTATCATAAACATCCAACAGTGAAGTTTGTGAAATCTAACCTGCAGTATGCACACAAGCTTGTCTGAAAATTCTGACTCTTGTGTGAATATGTGACTTACACTACACTAAAAGGTAAACAAAATAGTCTGGTAAACAACTGATTTTAGAAACAAAATAATGTCTCCTTATAAGAATTGCATTACTGCTGTGCTTTCTAGAGTAGCAGCAGCAGTCTGGTCGTAAAATGTCTGAAAGGCTACTTTTCTGAATGGATAAAATGCACAGATTACACCAATGAATGGCTCACATGGAAAGCTGTTGTCAGTAGAGCTGCAATTTGAGATGGAATGTGGCTAACTCCTTTGAAGCTTCCTGCAGGCACACTTCCCCTACCCCCCTCAGCCACAGGTGAGCATGCTCAGAAAGGCAAACTTGAAAAGTAAACAAAGGCTGAATCAAAACAAAAAATCCCTGGGATTGTCCCTTTAAGATTGACTTGCCTAAACCTCAAAGACATCCAAAACACAGCACAGGCACAAAGCACACTCAGCATATTAAGCCTACTTCCTCACATAACACAAGGATTCGAAAGTCATCAATGCTATGTCCATAAGGCAGGTGTTAACTCAACCAAACATTCTTGTTATGGGTGATTCCATTTTAAGACATACAGATGTGGTTCTTACCAGGCTGAGCAAGGAAAGAGTTATGGTTCATTGCTTGTCTGGTGCCAGAATTGATTAGACCATGAATGCACTCAAGTCCTTGAACAAGTACAGAAATGACTCTGTGATAGTTCATGACAGTGTCAATGACTTGAGGTGTATCTCCCTGGATTATATGAAGAGAGACATGATGGACCACTCAGACTATGTGCCCAAGGCAGGTATGAGCCCAGCACTGAGCAGCATTCTACCTACTCCAAGATACCACAATATGAACAAAAAATAATTGACTTCAATAATTGGCTTAGTTTTTGGTGTCATTCAAAGGGGGTCCAATATTTTCAGCTGGGAGGATATGATCGACAGACCATGCTGCTTTGACAAGGATGGCCTGCATCTGTCCCCTCTAGGCTTTTGATTATTGGCAAAGACATTCTCCACCCCCATAGTGCCTTTTTTAAGAAATGCCTACCTGATGAACCTACCAACATAACAAAACAAGCAAAGAAACATATGATGGTGTTACTGATCAATGCTAGGAGCCTGAACAAGAAACTTACCTCCCTAAAATTCCTTCTAACCCTGTTAGACATTGGCATCTGTGTAGTGACTGAGACATGGTTTAAAACAGTGGTGAGCACTCCAGCTGTGCAGGGCTATAAGGCCTTCCATATGTTTAAACCAGCTACTGTACTGGAGGGAAAAAAGGTCTATATTCAGGAGAGACTCACATCAAGGCTGGTAAAGCACCATAATGCACTAGAGCTTCTTCATATACAAATAACCACCACAAGGTCCCGTAACATATATTAGCTAGCTAAATAATTCCCTCTATGACAAAATAAAGCCACAATGCCTAACCACAGGAACTAGAATCAGTATTAAACCCAATACCATTTTCCTAGATGATCTAAACTATCCAACTATAGACTGGGAAACCTACACCACCACTAGTACACAAGCACAGAGATTCCTGGACGTTGTCGATACAAATGCCCTGAAACAATTAGTCAAGAGTACCAACTAGGGCAGGGGTATCCAACAGGTGTCCCTAGGGCCACAATCCAGTCCACTAAAACATTGTATCTGTTCCTCAGTATTTCCTGCAATAGACTGTTTTGAATGAACAGATAAATGTTGGACATGGTAATGTGCCCCCCCAAAACCTTGCCAAGTATGGTAAGTGGCCCCTGAACTCTATGGTAAGTGAACCCTGAGCCAAAAAGGTAGGACAGCCCTGCACTACGGGAAATAACATCTTGGATCCTGCACCATCCTTTGTGTATCTTCATCACTTGTTAGTTTTCACCATAAAGCAGTCTCCTTTGAAACAAAACTGAAACCAGAGATCCCTTCCACCCAAGCACCTTTAGAGATTTTTTTAAGACAAACTACCTACAACAAAGTGATACAATGGCAAGCTTCAAATCCCCATCAACCCCAGTTACTTCCATTAAAAATGCAGAAACATACACCACCACACTATACCAGCATGTAAACAGCTGTATTGATGCAGTTGTACCCCATAGGAACACTTGAATGGCAAACCCCAGAAACAAATTCACATCGTGGAACAATAATATCAACAAGCTTTATAATAAAAGGAAAATAATTTTTACCAAATGTAAGAAGAGTAATTCCCAGAATGTTAGAGCTCTTGTCACTGAAATAAACAAACTCAGAAATTTAATGAAATCCACCAAAGCCAAGACCGAGGCTAAAATATCTACCCAAGCCAAAGAAAATCACACGGTATTTGTTATAGTATTGGGATCTCAAACAATTTTGAAACACCAGCTTATGAAGTCTTCCTTAAGCAACATGTGTGAGCAATCTTTTATGTGAATGCCAGTGACTGAAAGCATGACTACAAAGCTGCATGGAAATACAATGCCTGGCTAAAAAGGCCATTAGCCAAGATAAGCTAGTGTTTATGAATAATTCCTCTGTTTATCAAGGCATAATTATCAATATGAATAAATATTTATGTTGAAAATAATTCCTCTAATAATCAGACATCAGATGACAGATGTAAACCAGCTATAAGACTTCACAGTGATTTTTAGCATTGTCGGCTCAGCTTGCTGTAATAGGAAAAAATAGCATGAAAAGGTCACAACAGACTGGAACAATGGTCACACACTGACACACACTCTGATGTATTGTAACAGTAGGGAATGGCTCTTCTATTAGAAGTTGCATAAACATGTATTAATCAGTAATTTTTCATTTCTATCAAACCATTCTTAAACCATATGTGTAAAGAATAAAAAGAATGTAAAATACCTGATTCGTAAAATGTACATATATGCAACAAACATCAAAGAATCAGAAAATGTACATTATTCTATTTCATACCTTATCTATAGAATGAATGACAGGAGCAGATGTTGTGCCTTGTGTGCATGTGCTGCAGAGACCCGCGGTGGTGGTGCTGCAGTAGCGTTGTCGCCTCACAGTAAGACGCTGTCCAGTTTAATTCTCAGCTAGAGCATCTTCTGCGTGGAGACATGCATGAATGGGCTTACCTTCATTGAAGGTTGTGCATCAGGGCTTGGTAACTCGGCATGTAAAAATCAACTACCACTCATTAGTTCCACTTTGGCGACCCCTAACCGGGAAAAGCCGAAAGACACAACAACATTAAGCTTTGTATTATTTTGTAAGTTGCAAACTTTCATTAATTCTGAATTATTCAACAGTAATAATAATGTAAATATTAACTGCAGCTGTAATAACAATAAATAGTCTTTCTTATTAGAAAGGTGAAATAATCAGTAAGCAAGAACATATGATGATAAAGATGAACCAAGAAATGCTTGCTTCTGTACTTGGAAAAACTGTCATAGTAGCACTTTTAAAATAACTGCATGAACAATTTAGGACACAATGTATGTCTAAGGAGGCAGGACTGCATCTGTCAAAAGAGTATATAAAGTGCTGTACTCACTTGTAATTATGTAAGATACATGAGAAATAAACTGTACTGACCCCGAGGTGCCTTGCTTGCTTATCATTTATTGTTACTCTAGCTGCCTGTATTTTTTCCTCATAGATGCAGCACATCCATATTATTACAGTATTTTCTACTTATGTTCATTATCTCAAAAGCACAGTGCAGCAATGTGCTGAGCTAATTGTGAGCAATGTTATCCACACTGAGGCTGAAAATATAGCAAACCTACTGGCCGATAAATTTAGCTCTAACTTTACTCCTCACTTCCTCTATATCTGTTCCTCAAGATATACCTGAAACTGGCTTACCTGCAGCTATCACACAAGATGAAGTCCTAAAAAGTGCTATCCAAAGCTAAAAATACTACATTGATGGGTCCTGACAATAGCCCTGGAAATCATCTTAGCATGAAGCATTATTTAGCCACACCCCTAACAGCACTGTTTAATCTTAGACTCCATAGGTTTTGTACCAAGCGAATGGAAAACAGCTATAGTCATTCTCCTGCATAAGGGAGCACCTTCCACAGACACAGGCAATTATAGACCCATAACTCTGACCAGCCTCATATGCAAAGCCATGGAAAAAATGTATAATGGGATTAATCAATCAGAATATAGGAACCTCCAAACATTAGACCTGTCTCAGTTTGGATTCGTCAAGGGCAGGTCATGCTTACTGATGGATTTTATTTTAATAGGTCACCATAGCAATTGATAAAGGCAAAATGGAATACACCACATACCTTGACTTGGCTATGCTTTTGACACAATTCCCCACTCAGGCACAGAAGAAAAGCTAAATAAACTCAGACTAAACCTATATATTACCCATTGGATTGCCAACTGGCTCACAGATATGATGAAGATAGTCAAAATGGGGGAAGTTACCTCTACAGAGAGACCAGTCATCAGTGGAGTCCCCTAGGGTTGTGTGCTGGGACTTTTCCTATTTGGCATCTTCCTTTCTGAAGTAAAAGCCAGCACCAAAAGGCTCTAGCTGAATAAGTTTGCAGATGATTGCAACCTAGGAGCAGTAATTGAATCCCCAAGCGACTTAGGCATCCTGCAGAAGAGCTTGTCTCAAATAAACAACTGGTGTCAAAATCATGGTCTGAAACTAAATGCCAGACAATACATTACTGTATCCCTTGGGAAGTCGGTTACCCCAGGGAACTACCATAGGTTCATAGGTAGGTACTAGGCTATTGGCCCTAGGGCCTATATAAGCCTAGCCAAAGGTACCCTGGCTTTTGCCACCCAAGAAAATTATTTTCCTGTGCCACTGTCGAGCAGAGCCATAGAAGTGATCCCCGGGGTGAATTTCCTAACTCCCATCCAATCATCAAGATTTTTCTTGAACAGTGCTAATGAGGAGCTTTGTTTGATATAGATAGGTAGTTTGTTCCAGAGTATGGGAAGTCTCTGGGACAGGAATCTATCCCTCCAGCATGTTCTGTTTATTGTGGTGACGGGGTTTAGGTCCCTAGAGCATGTAGCTTGTAGGGATTGGGATTTCTTTAAGTGGAGCATGTCTAAAAGCTCTGGGTTTGACATAGCTTTGTGTGTTAGGCAGAGATCGCCTCTGAGTAGGTGATATGCAATGGAGTAAAGCTGCAGTTTTTTGAGACGGTCTGCATAGGGCATCTCTTTGAGGCCGGTAATCCTCTTTGTGAGGTATTTCTGTGGCCTTTCCAGTTGTTGTAGATGTCTTGTGAGGTACATACCAAAAGGGGCATTGTACTCTATAATGGGTCTAATGAGTGACGAGTAGAGGAGAACAATGACCTCTTTTTCCCTGGATGAGACACCTTTTGTGATGAGGTGTGCCACATAGAAGGATTTCTTGACTACTGTGGCGATGTGATTATCAAAGGAGAGACTATGTCCACCTGTGTCCCAAGGTCTCTTATCACACTTTCGGTGTTAAGTAGACTACCACCTATGTGGTAGTTCATGGGTACTGAGTTTTAACCAAAAGGAATGACAATGCACTTTTTGGCATTGAGCTTGAGGCCATGGCTTTGACACCAGATATCTTTCTCAGCAAGGCCCTTTTGTAGGATGTCCACATCTTTTGGAGTTTTGATTATGGCTCCTAGTTTGCAGTCATCTGTGAACTTCATTAGCCAAAGACCCTCTGTGCTGGCCTGTACTTCAGAGAAGTAGATACCAAACAGGAGAGGACCCAGGACTGAACCCTGTGGTACTCCACTTGTCACTGGTTTGAAGCTGGATTTGGAGTCTGCTACTTTCACAGTGTGGGTTCTGTCAGTGAGCCAGTTGGCAACCCATCTTGTGACAGGGATTTATACCTAGTTTAGTGAGTTTATCTATAATTCCAGAGTGGGGAATGGTGTCAAAAGCCTTGGCGAGATCTAGATAGGCTGTGTGAACCACCTTACCCTCATCTACAGCTTTGGTGATTGCTTCAAAGAAGTCTATCAGGTTTAGGAGACATGATCTGCCTTTTACAAACCCGAACTGGGTGGGGTCCTGAGTTTGGAGATTACCAATGTCATTGTTTATAAGTTCCATGATGATACGCTCCATAGCCTTGCAGACCAGGCTCATTAGGCTAATGGGGCAGTAGTTTCCGGGGTCTGTGGTGGTTCCTCTTTGTGGAGTGGGATAACTGTTGCTGTGCGCCATTCAGTGGGCACATAGCCTGAGGTGAGGTTATGATTGAACATGGTACTTAGGTGGGGTGCCAGTTCATTCTGTAGTTCATGTAGAACACAGCCTGGGATGTCATCAGGTCCCATGGATGCTGTGTTCTTGGCTTTGGATAGTGTTTTTTACCTGTGCAGCTGTGATTACAGGAACTTTGCATTCTTCTGGTATAGAGATGGGCCCTTTAGGGGATGACAGAGGGGTAAAGTTAGCACTGAACGTATCTGCCAGGATGTTGGCAATATCCGTTGGTTCTGTATATTTAGTGCCATTGTGCTGTAACTCAGAGCAGATCTGAGTGTTGCCATTGAGATTCTTGACATAGCTATAGAATGCTTTGTGGTTGTCTTTAGAGTCAGTGACGATTTTGTTTTCATAACTAGCTTTGGAGGATTTTATGAGGGATCTCAGCTTCTTACTGAAGCTGACCAGGAAGTTTCTCCAATCATGGGATTTTACTCTTTTTTGCAACAGTTTCTTTCTTCTGTTGTAGAGTTTGTTTATGGCAGGGGACCACCAGATTGGCTTCCTTTTTTTGGAGGATAGCATCTTGGTTCTGTTAGGGATTGAACGATCCATGCACTCATGTAAGTGCTTATAAAGTGCATTTGTGTAGGATTCAGCAGTCATACCTCTATTGTCCGTCAGCATGGGTGTCGTGAAGTTTGCCACTTCTGTCTTAAGAAGCGTGAAGTTGGCTTTGGAGAAATTTTTTACTGTGGTTTCCCTACTGGGGGGGTGGGATGTGGATGTCTAGGGTGATTAGCTTATGGTCGGATCTGACCAACGAGGAATTGACCTCTGGTGTGGAGCACCAGTTGCCCATGTTGGTAATAACTAGGTCTAGGATATTGCTGCCCCTGGTGGGGGCGTGGATAAGTTGATCCATGGCATTGGAATTTATGAATTCCAGAAAACGTTGAGCACAAAAGTTGTTACATGAGTAGCTTTCCCAGTTAATGGTAGGGTAGTTGAAATTGCCCATTATTAGGGTGTTAGGTTGTACCCTAATATTTTCCAGTGTATTAAGAAATGAGGAGTGGGAATCCTGGGGCATGGTGAGGGATCTGTAGCAAGCTACAATTTGGATTGTGGTCTTGCCCAGAGTTAGTTGCACTTGGATAATCTCGGATGCATTATGCTGAGCAACTAGCCTGGAGGTGTGGATATCCTTAATGAATATGGACACGCCTCCGCCTTTAGTGTTTTGGTCCAGGTTAGGTGGCCGAAAGGTGTGGTATGAATTATAGCCTGGTAATGCAGGGGTACTCTCTGGAGCCTTGAACCAGGTCTCTGTCACTGCACAGATGTCGATGTTCTCCATTTTAAGGAGTGCCTTGAGGGAGTGCATTTTGAGGTTTAGACTTCTAGCATTGAGTAGCAATACCCTCAGATTCTTCTTGCCTGTACCTGTTAGGGTGGTGAATTTGTCATTTGAACCTTGCCTAAAAAAGGCACTATAGGGGTGGCTAGAGCCTTAGGCAGTATCCGGAATCCCAGGGGCGACAGGTGCAGGCCATCTCTGGCAAAGCATCGTGGCTTGTCGATCATGTCATCCCAGGCAGACAGATACTGGATCCCCTTAGAATGACACCAGAAGCTTAGCCAATTGTTGAAGTCAATCATTTTGTCCTTGTACTGTGGTATCATTCTGGGTGATGGCAGGATGCTACTCAGGGCTAGGGTCATACCTGCCTGGGCTACAAGATCGGACAGCTCCTCCATGTCCCTTTTCATGTAGTCCAAGGAGGTACATCTCAGGTCATTCACACCAACATGGACAATGACAGAGTCATATTTGTACTTGTTGTGGAGTGACCTGAGTGCATGCGTTATGTGGCAGATCCTGACACCCGACAGGCAGCTGACAGTAACTTTCTCCTTGTTTAGCCTGGTGAGTGGAACATCAGTGTGCCTGACTATAGAGTCACCTATGACTAGAGTGTTGGGTACGTTGTTATGCCTTATGGGCTGTAGTTGAGTGGCACACTGAGTTTGTGGGCTATGTATCATTTGGGTTGTGTTGGGGGGGTGGAGGTTGCTTGTGTTTCTGCTTTGGAGGTCCCTGTTGCTTGGGCAGGTTTTTACTGAGAGCCTCCGTGAATGTAGGTGTGTGTTTTGTGTTTCTATGTGTGCGTTTTGGTGGTGTAGGTTTTGAGGGACTATGTGCTGAGTGTGGTGTGGTGCAAGTGTTTACCTTCTCCTCTTGACTGTCTAGTCCAATCTTGGGTTAAGAGTGCTTTGCTTCCAGTTTGGCTATATAAATGCATCTCTCACAGGATGTAGTGTTGGGTGGTAGGAGGAGAGGGTTGTCTGTCTACATGAGGCAATTACTGCATGTTACCATGTTGGCAATATAGTCCTAAAACTGACCTAGTTGTTCAGGATTACAGAACTTATGTGGACAGTGACCTAACTTTTGACCAGCATGTGTATATTGTTCTAAGAAAGTCCTTCTTTATTGCACAACTTACAAACAAAGGGATTATGTCTAGATCTAGGGATGTTATTGCTACCCTTTACTCAGCCCTCATTAGGCCAGTCATTGAATATAATACCCACTTTGGCATGTATCTGCCCAGACATATGGAACAACTGGAATGCCCAAATAGATACCTTACTAAAAGAATGAAAGTTCTAAACAACATGTCCTACATAGACTGACAAAGAGCCCTGTCACTATACTCGGTATCCTAAAGACTGCTAAGAGGTGACCTGTGTCTCACATACAAGTATCCTCCAACCCATAACTGATGGATTTACTACACATCAGCATGTCAAATGGGATGAGAAATACATGGTCTAGCAATCTAAACTTCTTCTGCAGCATCAGCAGAGTGGTTTGGAGGGACAGGTATATTTCCATTATGGGACTGGTAATTTGTTCCATGGTCAAGCCAAAAATGGTACCTTTCCTGTGGAAGACAAGCAACAAATGCTGGTAAAACTATAATTCTTTATAAGTCACTTTTTCACAGGAAAACACAGTAAAAGCATTTTAAAACACATTGCCATCTCAAAAAGTAAAATAAATACAATTTCTGCAAAAAAGATTTTACTTTACATAAGTTTTAAACAGTCAGGGAAACGAGGAGCATACCCGTTTAAAAGTAAGATACAGTCTCATGGCAGTCCATTAAAACATAAAACTCTTAGCTAGCTTTAAAATATCTCTCCTGAACAGAAAAGTGATAAAATACAAACAACACTTAAAAAATGGAAGGTTTATCCCCAAAGGGAGCTTATCTGCCCAGCAAAGGAACAGCGCCAAGCTGACCGTCAGTCCTCAAAAGCTCAGAGGAGTCTATTCCTAAGGAGGCAGTAAAACTCTGAAGGATCTGGTGCCTAAACTTGTCTATTGGTCAGCTCAGCTAAAGCTATCTGACAGTTTGGTTGCATGGAAGGTGCCCTAAATCTTTGGAAACTGTCCAACATACAACCCATACAGCTAAGGTTACTGCAGCAGTAATCAATATGCTGAACATCTGTTTGGAACAATGAGAAATGTTGTCAAATTCATATAAATGAATGGGAATGTGGTAGTTTATAAGGAGCAGATTCTGCAAAGGCATTTGACGTCATAACTCATTACAGTTTAGAGAGGGTGGGGCAAGCTTATGATTTAAGTGATTATTTTCTCTTTGTGTACATGTGCATGTGTGTGTTGATGGGTAGCAGACAATAAGGTTAAATCTCTTGTACCATTGATTACATGATTCTTGTGGAAGTCTGTAAGAGAGATGGAAGGCTTTTGATATTTTGGACAGACTAGCACTTGAGTATAATAACAATAGGGGAAGTGAAAAACAGAAGCAAATATTGGGGTGTGCAAACAGAGAAAGATGTCTTTTTTTGCAGATAATGTAATGTTATGGTTAAAGGGGTATAAGAAATGGAACTACTTATCATTGAATTAGATGACTAACTAATGAATGTGTGACTGTCATTACTATAAGAAAAAGCAGGGGCTTTGGACATAAAGATGTTATAGGAGAGACATCATTCACAAGAAAATTAATGAATGAAGTTTGAAGTGTAAGGGATGGCAATCAATAGTTGGAGAAAGATGTTAGAAAAGGTGAAAGACAGGGCAGAGGTGTGGCAGTGATAAATTATATCTTTCATTGAGAAGGTTTGTTAAATATCGTACTGATGGTGCCTCACTCTCGCCAAGTGGGGCATGAGTGGTACTAGAAGAACTGGAAGTGGAGATATGGGATTGTTCATTCAAGTGTTTGAATTGATTAGTGGAAATTCATTATGTGGTGACATAGGACTGTGGCAATGCTAGACACCTGGCAGTGTAAACCTTCTCACTGTTGAAGTATAACCCCTACTCCATGTGCAACAATGGGAAAAAGGGGATGTAAGTGGATGGATGGGACTTCTATTTTTGGGTTTTGCTTTATTTTAAACATTGAGAAATCTGTTTTCCCTGTTTTGCATTTTCCATTCTGTTAGTTTAAATGAAAAAGGCCTTTACTCCTGTAAAGAAGATACTGTGTTATAAATTTCTGTAGCAGTATAGCAATGACGGGTGACTTTATGCATTTAGAAGAGATACTTATGGAAGGCATGACAATGTCACAAACTGTGGAGTGTGTGGTGGTTAAAGAAGCAAAAGATTACCTGCTGAAGTTCTGTTGAATTGAAGGGATGTAACAGCCAGCCAGGGAAATGTCCATGAAAATCTGTATTTGAAAATAATGGAGAAAATAAGTGGAATACATCAAGTGCATCAACAGGTTCATAGGCTGGTACTAGGCTATCGGCCCTAGGGCCTATACAAGCCTAGCCATAACAATTCCCTGGCTATTTCTTCCCACAGTATTTACTTCTCTGGACCCCTTTCTACTGACGGATCCCTGGGGTGAATTTCCTTTCTCCCATCCAATCATCAAGGTTCCTTTTGAAGAGGGCCAAAGAGGCGCTCTGCTTGACATGTATGGGCAGTCTATTCCAGAGTCTGGGGAGTCTCTGGGTTAGGAACCTATCTTTTCAGTATGTTTTGTTTATTGTGATGACAAGGTTTAGATCCCTGGAGCATGAGGCTCTGAGGAATTGGGGTTTCTTTAAGTGTAGCATGTCCAACAGCTCTGGGTCTGACATATTCGCCTTGTATGTTAAGCAGAGATCGCCTTGGAGCAGACGATATCCAACAGAGTATAGCTGGAGCTTTTTAAGGTGGTCAGCATAGGGCATCTGCTTTAGGCCTGTGATTCTTTTAGTGAGGTTTTCTAGTTGTTGCAGATGTCTTGAGAGGTACATACCAAATGGGGCATTGTATTCTATAATGGGTCTAATGAGGGATGAGTACAGTGGGACAATGACCTCCTTTTTTCTGGATGAAAAGCCCTTAGTGCTGAGGTGTGTGCCACATAGAAGATTTCCTGACTGTTGTGGTGATGTGGTTATTGAAGGTGAGACCACTGTCCGAATGTGTCCCTAAGTCTCTTATCACACTTTCGGTGTTTAGTGTATTGCCACCTATGTGGTAATTCACGTGTACATGTTTTTTCCCAAAGGGGATAACTATACATTTCTTGGCATTGAGCTTGAGCCCATGGCTCTGGCACCAAGCATCTGTTTCTGTAAGGCCCTTTTGTAGTGTATCCACATCATTTGGGGATTCAATAATGGCTCCCAGTTTGCAGTCATCCGTGAACTTTGTTAGCCAGAGTCCCTTAGTGTTGGCCTGTACTGCAGAGAAGTAGATGCCAAACAAGAGAGGTCCCAGGACTGAACTCTGAGGTACTCCACTTGTCACTTGTCTGGAGCTGGATCTGGAGTCAGCTACTTTTACAGTGTGGGTTCTGTCTGTAAGCCAGTTGGCAACCCATCGAGTGACGTAGGGATTAATGCCCAGCTTAGTAAGTTTATCTATGATTCCAGAGTAGGGGATGGTGTCAAAGGCCTTGGTGAGGTCCAGATAGGCTGTGTGGACTGCCTTACCCTCGTCCACGGTTCTGGAGACTGATTTGAAGAAGTCAGTCAGGTTCAGGAGACAAGATCGGCCCTTCACGAACCCAAACTGGGTGGGGTCCAGTGTTTGAAGGTTGCCATTATCTTTGTTTATAAGTTCCATGATAATACGTTCCATGGCCTTGCAGATCAGGCTTGTCAGACTGATGGGGCGGTAGTTCCCGGGATCCAAAGTGGATCCCCCCTTGTGGAGAGGGATAACTGTAGCTGTGCGTCACTCAGTGGGCACGAAGGCTGAGGTGAGGGTATGATTACACATGACACTTGGGTGAGGTGCCAGTTCATTTTGTAGTTCATGTAGTGCACAGCCCAGGATGTCATCTGGTCCCATGGATGCTGTATTCTTAGCTTTGGAGAGTGCGTTTTTTACCTGTGTGGCCATTATTACCGGAATTTGGAAATCTTCCGGTATTGAGATGGGCCATTTAGGGGGTGAGAGGTGGGTGAAGTTGGCACTGAATCGATCTGCCAGGATATTGGCAATATCCTTGGAATCAGTATATTTAATGCCATTCTGTTGTAGCTCAGAGCAGATCTGAGCATTGTCATTCAGATTCTTGACATAGTTATAGAATGCATTGTGGTTGTCTTTGGAATCATTGGCAATTTTTTCGTAACTAGCTTTGGAGGATTTTATTAGGGATCTCAGTTTTTTACTGAGGCTGATAAGGGAGTTTTTTGCATCCTGGGATTTTTCTCTTTTCTGCAACAGTTTCTTGCTTTTGTTGTAAAGTTTGTTTATGGCAGGGGACCACCAGATTGGCTTCCTTTTTTGGAGGAGAGCATCTTGCTTCTATTTGGGATGGCACGATTCATGCATGAGTGGATGTGCTCGTACAGTGCCTTAGTGTACGACTCTGCAGTCAAATTTTCAGTTAACGTCTGCATGGGTGTCATGAAATTTGTGACTTCTGACTTGAGTAGCATGAAGTTGGCTTTGGAGAAGTTTTTTATGGAGGTTTCCTTACTGGGGGATGGGGACGGGATGTAGATGTTAAGGGTGATTAGCTTATGGTCAGACCTGACCAACGAGGGGATGACCATAGGTGTGGAGCATCGATTTTCCATGTTGGTAATGACCAGGTCTAGGATATTGGAGCCTCTGGTGGGACTATGGATTAGGTGATCCAGGGCATTGGAATTTATGAATTCCAAGAACCGTTGGGCAAAGGTGTTGGTACACCAGTAGTTTACCCGTTTAATGGCAGGGTAGTTGAAATCACTCAGTATTAAGGTGTTTGGTTGTATATTAATATTTTCCAGTATGTTTAGAAAGATGTAGTGAGAATATTGGGGCATAGTGAGGGATCTGTAGCAAGCTACAATTTGGATTGCAGTCTTCCTAGTGTTAGTTGCACCTGGAGAATTTCAGACGCATTGTGTTGGGCAACTAACCAGGTGGTGTGAATATCCTTGGTGAATATGGAAACTCCTCCACCTTTAGTGTTTTGATCCTGGTTTGGTGGCCGAAAAGTGTGGTAAGAGTTGTAGCCTGGTATTGCAAGGATGCTCTCTGGAGCCTTGAACCAGGTCTCAGTTACTGCACAGATATCAATGTTCTCCATTTTTAGAAGTGCCTCAAGAGAGTGCATTTTGAGGTATAGACTTCTAGCATTGAGTAGCATTACCTTCAGATTTTGCATGCTTGTACCTGTTATGGTAGTGGTTTTGTCCTTTGAACATTGCCTGAAAAAGGCACTATAGGAGTGGCAAGAGCCTTAGCCAGTAACCTAAATCCCAGGGGTGACAGCTGCAGACTATCTCTGGCAAAGCATCGTGGTCTGTCAATCACGTCGTCCCAAGCAGACAGATACTGGATCCCCTTTGAATGACACCAGAAGCTTAGCCAATTGTTAAAGTCAATAATTTTGTCCTTATATTGTGGTATCATTCTGGATGAAGGCAGGATGCTACTCAGGGCTAGGGTCATACCTGCCTAGGCCACATGATCCAAGAGCTCTTCCATGTCTCTTTTCATGTAGTCCAGGGAGGTACGACTCAAGTCATTCACTCCAACATGGACAATGACAAGAGTCATATTTGTACTTGTTGTGGAGTGACGTGAGTGCATGAATTATGTGGCGGATCCTGGCACCCGACAGGCAGCTGACTGTAATTTTCTCCTTGTTCAGCCTCGTGAGTGGGACATCAGTGTGCCTGACTATAGAGTCACCTATGACTAAAGTGTTAGGTACGTTGTCTTGCCTTAGGGGCTGTGGCTGGGTGGCACATTGGTGTTGTGAGCTATGTGACACTTTGGTTGTGACTGGTGTTTGTTTGCATTTAGCTTCGGAGGTCCTTGTTGCTTCGGTAGGTTACAGTTAAGGGCCTCTGCATATGTGGATTTAGTGTTGCTATGTGTGGGTGTTGGTGGTGTGAGTTTAGAAGGGCTATGTGTTGCTTGAGGTGTAGTGCGAGTGTTAACCTTCTCCTCTTGACTGTCTAGCACAATCTTGGGTGGAGAGAGCTTTGCTTCCAGCTTGGCTACGTAAGTACATTTCTCACAGGTTGCAGTGTTGGGTGATAGGAGGATAGGGTTGTCTGTGTAGATGAAGCAATTTCTGCATTGCCGCAGTATGACCAGATTCACCAGGTGGACAGGAGAAATCACCAGAAGCTGACGCTTGGACATTCCTGGTTTGGTCCTTTTTTTAAAAAGTACAGGAGCTGTTTTCCCTTACCTTAGCAAGGTACTTTGCAATTATAGGCTTAGTGCCTATGACTAATTTCTCCTTATTAATAAGGAGAGTTGAGTGCTTGTATCATTTTAAGGCTTCCTAGTGCTTTCCAGCAGGTATTAGAGCAAGTGCTAGTCAAAGGGATGCTTAAAGGTAAGATGAAAAAAAAAATGGTTTATCCTAAACACTGCAGTGTGCACTAGAGACGTTAGATGTGTAAGTAGGTAACTTACGTTTTATCTGTCTAAAAAGTTAAGTTTTAGTGGAGAGTCACTATTTTTAAAACAGCAAGATAGATTGAAAGGGGGTCATCACTTTTGTATTCCTGTACTATGGAGTACAGTAGAATGGCCAATAAATTTAAATAGTTGAAGAGGAGTGACTTCACAAAATGATAATTTTGTGCTTACTCACACAAGCAAGTGAAAGCGGAGAGGAAATGAGATATATGGTCAGATTAACATAAGAGGCAGGCAACTAGAAAGACAGTGGTATTTAAGAACATGACAGTGACGGGGTAGGGGGTGGGAAAAAAATTCTGCCTGACTCACAAGAGACAGAGCTGTGGTGTCTTTTGAAGTTTTAATATGCAGTTAAAAGCAGAATAAAAGTAAAACAAAAGGTAAAGAAAACAAATCACAGTATTCAAAATATAAAAAGGCAATACTAATACAAAATACAACAAATAAAAAGCAAACTAACCTTTCCTTCACAGCAAAGTGTAGCAGAGTCTGGGTGAGCTTTTCTAATAAAGCTCTGAAATGTTATATTTTACCCCTTAAGTAGAAGGTTTAGTTCCTAGCTTCACCTCCTCAGTTCACAAATGATTAACCTTAAGTGACCTCTTCTATCTTATGTATGAGTCCTTAACTGATCAGTTCTAATTTTTGCCTGACTCACAAGAGAGAATCATTATTTATGGGATGCATTAAACAGGAAGATGAGGTTTTAGAAATGAGACTGGACATGTCTAATGATATGAGACGTCATATAGAAAACAATATCATTCATAGTAGTGCAAATGCAGGAACATACAACAGGGGAAAAAGAGAGGACATAAGGCTCCATGAGGAAATGTGGTACAGATGAAATGCAAGGGAATAATAAGACCACCTCTATGTGGGTATTACCTGTGGCCAAAGTGAACAAGTCATTAGTCTTTAAATATAAAATATGAGAATCTAAATCCAAACAGGACAAGAATATGTATGACATACCCCCGGATTCACACAGGCTTGCACAGACTGCAAGATCGGTGCAGGAGCTCAAGTAGGCATACTGTATGCCGTGAGATCCAGGAACAGCCTGCAGGGGCGTGCACAAGAGCTCACAGGTTCATAGGTTCATACTAGGCTATCTGCCCTAGGGCATTTATAAGCCTAGCCAGAGTGTGTTTGGCCTTCGCCACCCATTTTAAATTAATTTTGCTATGCCCTTTTTCGCGGTTAGTATACTGTGCCTCTGTCTAACAGTGACACAGAAGTGATACCCGGGGTAAACCTACGATCCCCCATCCACTCATCAAGATTCCTCTTGAAGAGAGTCAATGAGGGACTCTGCCTAACCTGGACTGAGATTTTATTTCAAAGTGAAGGGAGCCTCTTGGTTATGAATCTGCCCCTCCAGCATGTCCTATTTATTTCAGTGCTGAGGTTCAAGTCTCTCGAGAGCGTAGCTCGATGGGATTTGGATTTTCTGAGATGCAGCATGTCCATTAATTCCGGGTTGGACATGGCTTTATACGTCAGGCACAGATCGCCTCTGACCGGGCGGTATGCCACTAAGTAGAGCTGGAATTTCTTTAACCGGGCAGCATATGGCATCTGTTTGAACCCTTTGATCCTCTTGGTGAGGTACTTTTGGGGTCTTTCCAGTTGCTGCAAGTGTCTGGTAAGGTACATCCCAAAAGGGGCATTGTACTCCATTATGGGCCTGATGAGGGATGAGTAAAGAGGCACGATGACCTCCCCTGATCTAGATGTGAATCCCTTCATGATTATGTGGGTTATATAAAATGTTTTTCTAACCACTTTGGCCACGTGGTTGTCAAATGAGAGATTGCTATCAACTTTGGTCCCCAGGTCCCTGATTACTTCTTCCATACTTAATGGATTACCACCTATGTGGTAATTTGTGGGCACTTTGCTTTTGCCAAAGGGGATGACTATACACTTTTTGGCATTAAGCTTAAGGCCATGGCTCTGGCATCAGTTGTCTGTTTCTATGAGGCCCTTTTGGAGGATGCTTGTGTCGGCTGGAGAGTCGATTATGGCGCCTAGTTTGCAGTCATCTGCGAACTTGGTCAGCCACAGTCCTTCTGTGTTGGCCTGTACCTCCGAGAAATATATACCGAACAAGAGAGGTCCCAGGACTAAGCCTTGTGGGACGCCACTTGTAACTGGTTTGGAGTCCGACATGGCTCCAGCAATTCTAACCATGTGGGTTCTGTCCTTGAGCCAGTTTGCAACCCAGTGACATAGGGGTTTATATTTAAGCTGGTGAGCTTATCTATAATGCCCAAGTGGGGTATTGTATCAAAGGCTTTTGCGAGGTCCAGGTAGGCTGTGTGGACCACCTTCCCCTCGTCAATGGCCTTGGTGACTGTTTCAAAGAAATCGACCAGGTTTAAGAGGCAGGATCTGCCCTTAACAAAGCTGAACTGGGTGTGATCCAGTGTCTGTAGGTCCCCAATATCTTTATTTATGAGGTCCATGATGATCCTTTCCATAGCTTTACAGACCAAGCTAGTCAGGCTTATGGGGTGATAGTTTCCAGGATCCGTTGAGGCACCACCTCTGTGGAGAGGGACCACTGTTGCTGTACGCCACTCTTTGGGTACATAACCTGTAGTAAGGCTGAGATTGAACAGTAGTTTTATGTTTGGGTTAAGCTCTTCTTGGAGTTCATGTAGGACACAGCCCTGGACACCGTCTGGTCCCATTGATGCTGTGTTTTTTGCTTTGGAGAGGGCAGCTCTTACCTGAGCATCTGAGATGTCAGGGGGGCAGCACTCTGCTGAGATAGATATTTGCCCTTTTGGTGGGGAGGGGGGGGGGAGAAGTTTGCGCTGAACCTGTCACCTAGGATGTTGGCAATGTCTGTGGGTTCGGTGTATTTTTTGTCATTTTGGACTAATTCTGAGCATATCTGGGAATTCCCACCCAGTTTCCTAACATAACTAAAGAAAGCCTTGTGATTATCCTTAGTGTCCTGTGCAATTTTTCTCTCGAAGCTGGCCTTAGACGATTTTATGAGTGCCCGTAGTTTTTTGCTAATACTGATCAGAGATGCCTTCCCTTTTTGGGATTTTGCTCTATCATGTAGTAGCTTCCTCCTTCTATTGTATAGTTTGTTTATGGCTGGGGTCCACCAGACAGGACGTCTGCCTTTGGAGGATTGGGTCTTGGTTTTATTTGGGATTGCATGATCCATGCATTCCTGAAGGTGTTCATAGAATGCGTTTATAAAGGATTCTGCAGTCTGGGCCATATTTTCCACAGGCCCGGGGGCTTTGAAGGATTCCACCTCGGTTTTGAGGAGTGTGAAATTTGCTTTAGAGAAGTTTTTCACTGTGGTTTTCTGGGCAGAGGGTGGGGTCGGGATGTGAATATCCAGTGAGATTAGTTTATGCTCTGATCTTACCAGTGAGGTATACATTTCTGGTCTGGAGCATAGAGTCCCTAGAGTCCCTATGTTGGTGATGATCAGGTCCAGTATGTTTTTCCCTCTTGTGGGAGTGGTAACAAGTTGTTCCATAGCATTTGAGTTTATAAATTCTAGGAACCTTTGGGCTAGGGTGTTGGAGCTAGAGTAATGCTCCCAGTCTATGTTTGGGTAGTTGAAGTCGCCCAATATAATGGTGTTTGGAGAGACCTTCATATTTTCCAGTGTTCTCAGGAAGGCCGAGTGGGGTTCCTGGGTTTGTGAGGGTGGTCCGTAGCAGGCTATAAACTGGAAGGCAGTTTTACCCACAGTTAGTTGCACATGGATAGTCTGTGATGCTTCGTGCAGTGCCACCAACTTGGAGGTGTGGGTATCTTTGACGAATATTGATACTCCCCCTCCTTTTGTGGTTCGGTCCAAGTTTTGGGGCCGAAAAGCATGGTATGAGGTATAACCTGGTAGTGCTGGGGTGCTCTCGGGAGCCTTGAACCAGGTTTCTGTTACTGCACAGATATCGATGTTCTCCATGCTAAGGAGAGCTTTGAGTGCGTGCATCTTGAGGTTTAGACTTCTGGCGTTGAGTAGCACTACTCTTAGTTTCTTATCCCTTGTGATACCTATGGGGGTGGGTTTGTCTTTTGAGCCTTGCCTAAAAAAGGCACTATGGGGGTAGCAAGAGCCTTTGCCAATATCCGAAAGCCCAGGGGTGATAGGTGCAAGCCATCCCTAGCAAAGCATCGTGGCTTGTCGAGCATGTCATCCAAGGCTGACAGGCATTGGATCCCCTTTGAATGACACCAATACTTAAGCCAATTGTTGAAATTGATCATCTTGTCTTCATATTGTGGCATCATTCTTGGTGAGGGTAAGATGCTACTTAAGGTCAGGGTCATACCAGCCTGGGCTACATGCTCAGAGAGCTCTTCTATGTCTCTTTTCATGTAGTCTGTAATAAAAGAGAAACACACTCCTTACCTTCGACAGCATGCACCCCAGATATGTTTTTCCTGGCATCATTAAAAGCCAGTTTGTTAGATTAACTAGGCTTTGCAAGGATACTCATAAGTTAAATTTTGAGGCAGATAGTTTGGCATCCTTATTTATAGAAAGAGGATATGATCCAAAATTAGTTAGTACTATTAGAAACAACATCATTAATAACACACATACGGAAGTCAAATTTGTTAGTAATAGAATAAATACAGATATAAACAGACAAACGAAATTCATAGCAGTAACTTTGAATTATACAAGCACTGTTAGAGACATCCAAAATGTGTTTTATAATAATTGGAAGGTCCTAGTTATGGACCCCTTTATTAAACAGATAGTTGGAACAAGACCCCATTTTATGTTCAGAAACAGTTTAAATCTTAAGCGACGATTATGCAATGATAATCATTGCAGTTATCCAGTAGCATCACTTACCACCCATAAGACTGGTAATTTTCCTTGCTACAGTTGCAATAGATGCAAATTTATAGCTAACATGTCTGAATTTCATCATCCAACTATGAATTACACTTTTCGACCTAAATTTTATGCTAATTGTTGCACGAAGAATCTGATTTACCTTGCAACATGTAAAAAATGCAAAGCTTTTTATGTCGGGTTGACTAAAAGATGCCTGAAAGACAGAATTTATGGTCATTTATACGACATAAGGAGAAAAAATGAACTAAACGCATTAGCGAAACATGTATTAGAGTACCCCTTACATCATTTTGATTTTAGAGTATTGGAAATAATCAGAATTAACAAAAGAGGAGGCGATAACATGTTGGCTTTAAGTAATAAGGAATTAAAATGGATTTTGAGGTTGGCGGCTCACATACCTCCTGGCATTAACAGCCACATTTCCATTAAGCCTGCATTAGAAGCTAGATAAGTATTAGGAAATGCCATTTTGTCTGCTTTTTTAAAATGTCACATATTATGAATTCTAATGTGACCTAAATATGAATTAATTTAATAATTAAAGTTTAGTTGTTGAGTAAATATGGAGTTATTAGTTTTAATGCTCATTTCATTTTATGTACTTTAGACTTGTTTCCAAAGATGTAGTTTAAATTTATTCACATTGATATATAAATCCAACTAAAAGTCATTTTAATATGTTAGTATATAACCTCAAATGCATTTTTAAACACCATAAATTATTTTAATAAAATTTTTATTTATATATTATTTAAATAACATTCAACGTTTTACAACAGTTATAATTTTAAGTATTTATATTACTAATATGGTTGACGTACTGTCACTTTTAAAAAATCTTATGATAATGAATATGCTATACATCCATTTATGATGTTTAGATAGCCAAATAGAGATATACATACATTTTTCAATATTTATTAAATATCTCTATTATGATATTATGTACTATCTATATTACATCTACTATCTGTATATTATATTATATTCCACACTGACAGCTAAATACAAATAGTTATCAATCACCTATGAATTACCATCGGGACAGACGCTGGTATTGCTATTTTCATTGTATCCATTGTATTTATTTATATATTTATATTTATATAGTTATATATCCAAGTATGGTAATGACTTACTTATTTATTTACTTATTTATTTATTTATTTATTTACTTGATTATTTATCTATTCATATACCTGTTAATTCATTCTTTGATATATATAAATATTTATTTATTTATTTTTATGTTATATGTGCATAGAAATACAAATCATTAAGCTTCATATAGTTTATCTGTTATTTATTTATCTGCTTCTTATTAACGTGAATGAAAGAACAACATTTCACACTTGATTTAGTTTTAATTTGCTCAGTTGCAGATAAAAACATTTTTGTTACATTTGCGTTGGCCTATGCTCGCATTATACCGAGCAAAAATAAGACACCATAATACTGCTGCTTATTTCTGAATGATATTACCTGCATTCTAGTTCTTTTAAAAATGTCTGATTCAGTTTTTAATGTTTAATTACTTAATGAGTTAATTAACTTATTCTAGTTTTGGCGCCTTTTTTACTAGCCTTTCTATATAAACAAGTGTTTTTAATGTTAATACTACTGTCTGATGAAGCATAGTAGTTGCTACGCGAAAGCGCTTACGTTTAAATAAAAGTCTTTATGCTCTATCCTGGTTTTTGATCGAATTTATACTGGACAATTTGCCTATGTGGATTTATCAAAAGAACTCATTTTTGTGTTCCTGAATGGTTGGCTGAACAACTTGGTCGGTTCTGCATTTTTCCGTGGTGAGAGAGCCTGGTTTTACCTTCATCTTTTCATGTAGTCCAGGGAGGTACATCTCAGGTCATTCACACCAGCATGGACAATGACTGAGTCATATCTGTACTTGACTTGGAGTAACCTGAGAGCTTGTGTTATGTGACGGATCCTAGCACCCGACAGGCAGCTCACCATGACCTTCTCCTTGCTCAGCCTGGTGAGCAGGATGTCAGTGTGCCTGACGATAGAGTCACCTATTACAAGTGTCAACCAAACACACAAACCTCTCACGAAGAGCGATGCACGGCCAACCAAACTATGCAAGTAACACAACGGCCAGCAATTACTGTTCCAAAACCATTTTAATAGCAAATTTACAAAGGATATATAATATATATCCTGCTCCAAACCGGTTTCGGTTCCCCTTCTTCAGTGGAGCTAAGATTTGTGAAAATAAATGAAATAAAAAATAATAAAGAATAAAATACACAGAAATATTTGCACATTGTCAACCTCAAATCTAGATATATAGAGCAATTGATTTAGATATGATAACATTCTTAATAAACATATATCTCTCAATATTGGATAAATAATCTATGTTATATAAGATATATCAATCATAATAATGCATAAATATATATCACAAGAAATTTACTATTATCGACAGGGTTGTAGGTGATAGGAGTCACCAACAAGGATGGGACAACATTTTGACAGAAAAAGAAAAATATTGGATCATACATTTGGGTGCATTATTCCCGCCAGGTATTAATGATCACTTATAATATATTTCTTGTGATATATATTTATGCATTATTATGATTGATATATCTTATATAACATAGATTATTTATCCAATATTGAGAGATATATGTTTATTAAGAATGTTATCATATCTAAATCAATTGCTCTATATATCTAGATTTGAGGTTGACAATGTGCAAATATTTCTGTGTATTTTATTCTTTATTATTTTTTATTTCATTTATTTTTTTTATATTTTTATATATATACTAGTTTATATGTAAACATATAGGGCAATGTGTTAGCCCTAAGGTATATTCATAATATGGTTGTTGGGTTTACTTTATATTAAGAAAATATGTTTGAAAAGATGTTTGAATTTTGATTGGTCTATAATGTGTACTGACACTATTAAAGGGAATCAGATGTTGGCTTTTTCACAAATCTTAGCTCCACTGAAGAAGGGACAAACGGTTTGGAGCAGGATATATATTATATATCCTTTGTAAATTTGCTATTAAAATGGTTTTGGAACAGTAATTGCTGGCCGTTGTGTTACCTACCTATTACAAGTGTATCAGGTCTGTTGTTTAGCCTTAAGGGCTGTGACTGTTCGGCACACTGGCTTTGTGAGTTATGTGTTGCACGTGTTTTGTTTTGGGGTAGCGGTTGCTTGGGTGTCTGCTTTCGAGGTCTCTGCTGCTTAGGCAGATTTTTATTTAGAGCCTCCGAGTATGTTTTTGTGTGTTTATGTGTTTGATTTGCTGTCGTGGTAGGTCTATGTGAGACTGGAATTGTAGTGAGTGTGGTTTCCTTCTCCTCCTGACTGGTTACGCCAGTACTGAGTTGAGAGAGCTTAGCCTCCAGTTTGGCTATATGGTTGCATCTCTCACATGTGTTGGAATTTGTTGGGAGGAGGAGAGGGTTGTCTGTGTACATGAGGCAGTTGTAACATTGCCTCAAGATTCCCAGATTCACCAGCTGGACCGGAGAGGAGATTGACAACTGACCTTTGGACATGCTAGAATAGTATTGGGAATTCCTTTATAACTGAAAAAAGGGCCAATGGGGAACAAGGTACTCAAGGGAAGTTTGTGAGGGTGTAGTGCTTTTAATTTTTTAGTGCTGACTTATATAATTGCTTTAGTGAGCAAGTGCCAGGTAACTTAAATGCAAAAATGACAAACAGTAACTTTCTTTCAAGTGAAACAAGGAAATAAGTACAGTAAGCAATGCAGATATCACTAGGGATCCACAGAAGCACTGAAAAGCCACATTTTAGGTGGAATTAGCATTTCGGGGAAATAACAAGCAAACAAACATACAAACAAAGCTAGATTCAGCAGGCCTGGATCTAGTCTATACTACAGCAAACAAGGTGTACCAATTTCAGTAAGAAACAGTTCAAATATGCAGGCACTATAAGCCTTTAACCAGAAATTCCCAGCTCAGAAGGGCAGAGTCCAGCCTCTCCTCGCACAAGAGTGCAGACCACAAACCTTCTTAATGTAAAATAACTGGCCTGAAGCCCAAGTGCTTAAACCAGAACTAATACACTTTTAAAATAACAGACACTGAGCCCTCAATCAGCAGTTCCCAACTTAGAAGGATGTAAGCTACCTGTCCTGCCACCACAGTGCAGGCCACAAACCTTCCTAATGTAAAACAACTGGTCTGAAGCCCAAGTGCTTAACCCAAAAGACTTAGAATGATAGCTACACTTTAATCAAGTTACTACCAAGCAGTAATAAATACAATTGAATACTTTAAAGGATGCCTGGATTAGTGCTCAAGTTATACAAACAAAGCTAGATTCAGCAGGCCTGGATCTAGTCTATGCTACAGCAAACAAGGTGTACCAATTTCAGTAAGAAGCAGTTCAAATATGCAGGCACTATAAGCCTTTAACCAGAAATTCCCAGCTCAGAAGGGCAGAGTCCAGCCTCTCCTCCCACAAGAGTGCAGACCACGAACCCTCTTAATGTAAAATAACTGGCCTGAAGCCCAAGTGCTTAAACCAGAATTAATACACTTTTAGAATAACAGACACTGAGCCCTCAATCAGCAGTTCCCAACTTAGAAGGATGTAAGCTACCTGTTCTGCCACTATAGTGCAGACCACAAACCTTCTTAATGTAAAACAACTGGTCTGAAGCCCAAGTGCTTAAACTTAAAGGCTTAGAATGAGTTACACCAAGCAGTAATAAATGCAATTGAGTACTTTTATGATGACGCAAAAGCAAAATAAAGTAGCAAGAAACACAAATACAGTAAAAGCAGATAATATTTTTTTTTTTTTTTTTTTGAATGAGCAAATGAGATGGGCCCAGAAGGAGCATCCAAGTGCAAATTTACAAGAGGGGCAGGCAGTTTCAAAGCCAACAAGATTAACACCAAGACAAAAACAGGGAGGGTGGGTGGGGACCTACTGAAAAAACAATCACAACTTCCAGCTAGATATTGCTCAATGCAACACAAACAAATTACTTTAAATTGTGTATTTGATAAAAGTGCAGATAAAAATTTACTTAACTCCACTTATGCGTTCAGTTGATTGTATGCAGGTCTTAGCTGCAAATGAGGTGATTTTGCGATCCCGGAAGCTTTCGACCGTCTGTGCAGAACTAGTGCAATCTGCAGAGTATATTTCTGCAAAATCCAAAATGGAGCTATGACAGCTCCAAATAAAGGCTGCATATCATGTAGTAAGCATGCCAATGGCTAAGTATGAGGCCACTGGCATTGCAAACAATACAAGAAATAAAAAAATCAACTTTTAATTTTTTTTAGCCGATCTCGGCACGCAAACGGGATTGGGGGGAAAATAAAATAAACCTAAAATAAGCATTCTAACTAAAATCAGTATTCTGCCATGCAAGGCAATGGCAGGCAGAAGACAACCTGGCCAGTGAGTAGTGGTTGCTAAGGGGGGAGGCTCATTGTGAGACATGTAACTATGTATTAACAGGCAATCCTATTCAAATGAGGGGAAGGATAGTGAATCCCAGTTTTCCCCAACATGTGAGTCAGGTCTCAAAAGTGTAAGAGTAGGAATAGCTTGGTGCAAGCCTAGGAGGTAGGTAACACCATGGTGGGGGGTGTCAGTCATACTGTAAGAGGATTGGAGCCCTGCGGCCCGGGTTTGCTCCTAGTGTAGCACAACTAAGCTAGGGGGTGTGTCTAAACCTGCCTAGCACTCTTTACAAAGTCTAAGTGGGTGTGCACACCACGCACTGGGTTTTACAGGAGGAAAACACAAGTTAAACAAGAAATAGCAGCAATGTGCACATTTGAGTACTCTGTTTGCGCGATGCACCCCTGGGCTTAAACAGGAAGGCAATGGTTAGGGAAAACAGCAGTAGGAAGGTAATCTAGGAGAATTAGCATAGCTGGCAGGTGAAATGTATCAGAAGCAACCAATTACACAGGCAGCAGACCAGCCCAGCCAGCCCAGAACACTACTATAAACTATCCAAACACCTATCCCTCTGTATTTTCCCACACTCTACACCACCGGTGTATACAAGTGGGGAAATTTTAACAAACAAACCTACAAAATGAGAAGGGCTGCAGCAGGCAACATAGAACAACATGTGCAAGAGGCTGAGGGTGGTGAGGATGTGACTGCTGCCAATCAACCCACAGTGAGGAAACAGAGAAGAGTGCACAGACCCAGGGTAATCTAACAGGGGCTACATGATCTGGAGATAGTGGAGCACTATTGGGTGGACAGAGACCTCCTACAGCAAAATGTTGAGCTGTGCTGGCCACACCTGACACACCAAACTGACTGAGGGGAACCCATCCCAGTGGATACCAAGGTATGTGTAGGCCTAGGAATACTAGCCACAGGTACCTCCCAAAGCTCAACTGGGGATATCATGGGGATCTCACAGGCATCAGCATCCAGAGTATTCCACCAGTTCCTGGATGTCATGTCAGCACGTATATTTCAACACCAATGAGGTGTTGGCCAGCAATATGTGTCTCTTCCACCAAATAGCAGAATACCCCGAGGTAGTGGGTGCTATAGACTGCATGCACATATGCATCAAAGCACCATCTGGTGATCAGGGTAGGGCCTACATCAACCACAGGGGAATCCCCTTCATCAAATGCCAGGTTGTCTGTGCTGCCCAGGGCATTATAATGAATGTGTGTGCTGGCTGCCCTGGAAGCTATGACGATTCTTACATATGGCATCTGATGCAGCTGTACCAGAGATTTTCCAATGGGGACATCCTCTACTGTCACCTAGTGGGGGATGCTGGTTACACACTGCAGCTGTGACTGATGACACCTATCAGAAATGCACACACACCTGAACAAGAACATCATAATGAGGCACACGCACAGACCAGACTTATAACAGAGCATGTGTCTGGGATGCTGAGGTCACGGTTCCTATGTTTGGACACATCCAGTGGAGCCATGCAGTACTCAATAGCTACATGTACCCAGATTGTTATAGTATGTGCCATGCTACACAATATGATCCTGTGGAAACAGCTGCAGCAGGAACAGCACAGGGCAGGGCCACACAGCCCACCACCAATGCCAAGGACTGCACAGGCACAGAGTGACTCAAAGAAGGAACAACCTGAGCCTGCCCCAATAGGCAGATGGAGGCATGCCCAGTATGCCGAGGCTGCAGCAAAGAGACAACGCATAGCACATACATTGACACAGCAGGGACCCAGGGAATGACACCTCTCTCTGTGACACACACATACAGTAAAAGAGATGCCAAACATGACACTACCTGTGCTCAACCATGTATAGGGAGTGTACTATGTGCATCCGACATCGGCAGCCCTCCAGTACCATCCACAAGTCTGGCACACCCTCAAGGTAAGTCAATCAACCTACCAATTGCCACATGGAGTAGTATGTGTCGTTACCTGTATCTATGGTATGGATGTGAGCATGCAAGGGAATTACGCGGCTGACTGTGATGGCAGCAGACAGTAGACACCCATAGTGGCACCATGACATCTGTAACACATACTGGACTCACCATAGTAGCCAGTACTACACAGGGTGACAAAACCCACTGCAGGAAATGTGCTAAGCAACATGTGTGTCCATATGACTCACACATGCCAGTCAGGGTGGTTCACATACCCAACAACAGTCCCAGCCAGCAAGACAGGTGTAAACAAACACAAGCAGAGTCTGTGCTATGTCCCCTGAATGATGGCTATGGTTAACCTCCCCCCCCAGGCCTACACAGACAGACTACAGCAGGTCAGGCAGTGAGATGTTAGTTCTGATGGGTAGGAAGTCAGACACTAATATGTAGGGCAACCAAAGCTATGATCTGTAGTACACTGGTATGCCTCTTGTCAGCATGATAGGTAAGAATACAGAATTAAATGGAGTACCTGACATACTAGTACAGTCATAGCAAATGTGTACAAGTGTCAGGTGTGCCCTCCCCCATCCGACGTAGTTAAGTAATAACAGTCAGGTGTGCCCCCCAATCCTGTGCAGACATATAGAAATAGTCAGGTGTGCCCCACATCCTACATAGCAATGTAATAACAGTCAGTTGTGCCCCCCCCAATCCTGTAAATGTAGTAATAGTCAGGTGTGCCCCCCATCCTACGTAGAAATGTAGTAACTGTCAGGTGTGCCCCCCCTACTCCTGTGTAGAAATGTAGAAACAGTCAGGTGTGCACCCCCTGCTATGCAGACTTGTAGTAACAGTCAAAGCAAACTGATCAATGGATACCCTGCAGAGACAGCATGCTACCTGTTGGTGTACAACACAAAGGTCAGCACTGCAATACAAACTACCTGGATCTGATTCACACATGCAATACAGATGGCCATACTGGGCATGCTCACACACTTAGAGAAATGAAGGCTATGTCAGTCAACAACATACTGAAAGGTCATACCGGGCATGCTCATACACTTAAACACATGAAGGCCATGTCTGCAAACACCAGTGGAACAGACATATCTGGCAGTTGCAGTTGTTAGTGCAGACACTTGTCAGTATGCACCACTCATGCCTTGCATACACAGTAGATAGGAATACAGACATATGTCAGGACAACTCAGTATAATAAGCCAAAGATAGACGTACATAAATGTGTGGAAGAGGGTGACTGTGACAAGGAGCCATCCAGGCCTGTCCCACCCAGTACACAGCCAAAGGGTCCCAAACACGTGAGGTGCAGATGTCACTTACTGCAGATACTAGCCACCAGTACCTGTGAGCATTACAGACTATGTGGTGCACGTGCCAGCTGTGCAACATGACTGTACAAGGAAGTAGTCATCTAGCAGCTGTATATACGTACCTGTGAAATATGACCCTGTGTGTGCCCGCATGTGGTGTGTCAACTCCTAGATGAATGGGTTATGGCCTATGCACACACACTGTCCTCCTCACAGCCCTACTATGACAAGCCTGCTGAGGTCATCCAATGTGAAATATACCTTTGGGAGAATTGTAGCCCAGTAACCTCCATGGCACGTCCCATAACTGTATACTGCTGTAGCATGATAAAATAGTTAGGTAAGGGTTCTAACCCCAGACTTGGCAACTGTGTGTGAGTGTGTGTCTGTTTGTGTGCATGTCTGTCTGTCTCTGTGTAGAGAGCAATGTTTTTTAGGGTACACACACTCCCTACAATTCATATACTTAACTTTGGCAAGGATGCTGATGTCATCCACCTAGAAATACACTTTTGGGAAGGTTGTAGCCCAGTAATCTCAGTAGCGCATCGTGCAACTGTGTACTGCTGTAGTGTGATAAAGTAGTTAGGTAGGTGTTCTAATCCCAGACATGGCAAGTATGTGTGCATGTCTGTGTGTGTAGACAGCAATGTTTTTAGGGTACTCACACTGCCTACAAGTCATATACTTAACTTTGGCAAGGCTGCTGATGTCATCCACCTAGAAATACACCTCTGGGAAGGTTGTAGCCCAGTAATCTCTACAGTGTGTGCCATAACTGAGTAGTACTGTAGTATGATTTAGAACTGTGTTAGGGTTACATCCCCACCCATGGCAGTTGTGGATGTTTTGTGTGTGTTACAATGTCTGTGTAGGGAGCTATGCATCTTGAGCTAGTCACACGCAGTACATTTCAAATGGCCTACTTTGGCAATCCTGCTGATGTCATTCATTGTGAAATACACCTTTGGGGAAGGGGTTTCCCAGTAATCCCTGTGGTGCATCCTATAACAGCTCCATGCTGCAGTGTGATATAGACCTCTGTTAGGGGTTCTATATCCACACATTGGTTGCGTGTGTGTGTCACTGCCTGTGTAGGGAGCAATGCAGTTTAGGCTAGTCACATGCAGTACATTTCAAATGGCCTACTTTGGCAATCCTGCTGATGTCATTCAGTGTGAAATACACCTTTGGGGAAGGAATACTCCAGTAATCTTCATAGTGCTGTAGTGAAATAAACTAGTTAGGTAAGGGTTCAACTCCCAGACATGACAGGTGTGTGTGTGTGTGTGTGTGTGTGTGTGTGTGTGTGTGTGTGTGTGTGTGTGTGTGTTTGTAACTCGTATCCTGTGTGGAGGTGGTTATGAGTGTGTGACACCTGTGGCCAATGTGGAGTGGGTTTTGCATATTTCTTATATGGTGGCCCTACTATATATCACAATGTCCACCATACAGGGATAAAATATGTGAAATAGCTGAGATGCTGGGGTGCAAAGCCATACCCATACATGTGACATCAATACCAGGTAATCACAGTTAGCAACACCAGTATTACCCAGAGCACACTCTCAGCCCATGTCTCATATACACACGCATGCCTAGGCAACAGCCGATATGTGGGTAGTACACTGCATATTGGCCCCTGATAGTAACTATGGAGTGATAGCAGTGGGCTGCAGCGGGCATGTCACCCTGTCCATCTGTCCAATATGCACCTACATGCAGACAGTGCACATTCTCCATGTTCCCTAATGGACACCTGCAACACCTGTGGTGTCATCACATGTGACCCACAATGGACATACCATGCCTGACAACATGCCCTGTATGGACAGATACCACTGATACCAGGGAATGCCGTTAGCATGCTATCAATGTAGGTAAAGGGTAAACCTGCTGTCCATTACCAGTTCCTGCCACAGGTGGGCAAGCCTGGCATATCTGATGTTAGTCTGTGTTCACAACATGGGCCAGACACCCTAGGTACAGTTCCACATGTAGGAGGTGTGCACATCCCAGACACCGTCCATGTCATGGACTAAGGAACACATACATGGCAAGCAATGCACTGCATTGGCTACACACAGTAGTCACTGAGGTGACTGGATGGGGGATACAATACCCACCTCTGTGGGCAAATGCAGAAACTACAGCCCTGAGCCACAGTGCAGACCATTGTCATGTGGCTTGATGCCAAGGTATACCCATCACCTAGCCTTGTATAGCCTGCTGGGACAGTCGATCACCACACACCCGTGCAGACATGCACCCATGCATGTCAGTACTGGCACCCTGTGTGTTTGTGTGTGTGTTGTATGGTGTGTATGTTCAAATCCACACTCACTACAACCCCCTTGGGCATACTGAAGCATGCTGTCTGATGTCAGACACCTCCTACTGAGGTCCCTGTACTTATGGTGAGTGTCGACAGTGTGTATATTGTTAATATGTACTTTAGCCTGTGTACAGACTGTGGTAGATATCATTGTTCTAGTTCCCATCCTATCTGATGTTACATGCTGCTTCACTGTATGGTACCGTATTGGCGTACATGTTTGTAGGGCCATACACACACGTCCCATACCACAGACAGTCATCAGACCAAACTGTGTAGCAGCCCAACATATGTAGGGTCAGTCTGTGAGTGGCACGTATGAGGATGGTGCCAAACAGACAGTCCATATACTGTAATATTATGCTAGCTTAACATGTGTGGCTGTGGCTGTGTTCACATTGGTTGTGGTTATGCACTTTCACACAGGTGTATCTTACCCTGTGCTGTGACATGCCTATAGAGCCTGCTATATATGTAAGTACATGTGGATTCCCCCATAGGAGATGTAGGCCAGTGTTGAGCCAGTCCGCCTGTAGCCTGCACAGTGCATTGTTACATGCCTAGCAGCTTAGTGTACTTACCCAATGAGATGTCATGTGCAGATACTTGCCAGATGTACTGCTGCCGGGCCTCCCTTAACAGTCATGTATGTCAGTTAGAGCAGTGGGATGCTGTACAGATGTATGTCAATATCTAATGGGTAGTATGTGGCCAATGGCACCCCTGTACCAGCGGTTATTATGTGTCAGGCCAGACAGGGGTGTGTGAATGCATAACCTATGGTGGCAAATGTATACCAGTCATTATGTGTTATACCCATCTACATGGCTGTCTACATCCATATTGTCAGGCATGGTACACATGTTTTGCACTAAGGGGTTATGTGTATACCTCTGAACTGTACAGAGGGTGTCAGAATGTCCACATATATTGGCCAGTATCTCTGCTGCAGTCCACAGGGGCATTACATGCTAGCAGCGGTACTTTACTATGATGTCCATAGGATGTCTGTCAGTAGCCAATGGCACACATGTTATAAGAAGATGTGACCTCCCACATACACCATGTCTGTGAATACAATCCCAATGACAGTGGCAATAGTCTACTAATACACAGTGGCGGCTGGTGACTTCAAATCAAAGGGGGGCTTCAGGAAACAGATGAATGTGTGGGGTGAATGGGTGTGGCCAACTAGAAAGGGTAGCAGCTATGCTCAAAACCACAAAAACTGTATCTTTAATTAAATACGCTGCCCTGGGTGCCAAACCATCATTATGAGGGTCCAATCAAGACAAAATGAAGTGTAGAAGAAACAAATATTTCAATGCATTGGCTGCATGGTAGCTTACTTAATATCTAGATGGAAATAAAAAGGTTGTGAGGCATGAAACAATAAATTACTTTTTAAATGCATTACTGGAATACCAGTCAAAATCAAGTATAAGAAAAACAAGCAGCACTCAACTCAAACCACTTCTCCTTGCACTGCAGTTCTAATTATAATTTATATTCAGCTTTATTAAAGTACCAAGTAACATGCTGAAAGTAGCAATCTCTGTGATACCCCCACTTGTAAAAATGTTTCTTATCCAAAAAAGACCTGCTGCCTGACAACAACTATCTTCTTGTTTCATGGGGAAACATAATAAAAGCAAACAAGAAACAAGCTCAACATACATTGCTTAAAGGATTACTGCACAGGTTATGGACCACCCACGACAGATTAGCATTCTATTTAGTTTGCAGGTAAAGCCTGCAAAGATGACTGCAACTCTCTAACAAATGTAATGAGCTTCTTAAAATAATGTAATCCTGTCCTTTATTACAAATGCTGTCGTATGCATTTCAGTACCCAAGGCTTATACGTTATCTAGCTCAAACTGTGAGATAAGAAACAATCTACTCCTCAACACTTTTCCACATTGTCTTTATGCTATCTTAGATTCAAAAGAAGTAAATTAAATTAAATCAACATGAACAAGTTATTTGACATTATTTGTGCAGCTAACCTATATCAAACTTCAGCTGTCTTAATATTTTCTTGAAGACACTACTAGGTTGTATACAGCTATGTTTGCATTTCCTGAGAGAAAATCATAATGTCCTTTTCATTAGTATTCAAACTGCAGAAATAAGATGTTTTCAACATTTTGTATCATGACGTAAAGAACAGAATGTTTGTCTACTTCCACTTATAGACTGCCCATTGTAGGTAAGGCATGCTACAACTATAGCAAAAGCAGCAATGCCAGCACAGCAATACTAGAAAAGCACTATGATAAATTAGTAATACCGTAATACAACAAGACATAAATCACTTTGACTCGGGTAGAATTTCTTGTTTAACATCACAGCATTAATCTTCAGATAACAAAATGCATTACAGTGCAAGGAAAGTCATGATTACATTGCAAAATCAGACAAAAGCAAACCTGTAAAGTGCTTCTGTAGCAAGAGACCTGACTGTAATACTGCTGTTAGTTAGGTCTCCTAGAAGTGATGCTCTTAGTTTGAACTTTTCTTGAATATTTTAACTCATCTATCTGTGGAAGTTGACAGATATCAGTCTGTAAATAATGTATTTGAATTAGAGCAGTATTTAAAAAATGACCCTGATTTTTTTTCCTGCAATTATATTTATAAGCTTTAATGTGACAGCACAAGCTGAGAGCTTTACTGACTTTCAAAGCCAAAAAAAATATCTAAGCTTTTTTTTTTGTAACTGGCAAAATATGGAGTACATACAACTCCATGCACTTAAAAAGAGTTATGATCAGGTCTCACCAATCAAAACCAATTATTATGTGTCATCAACATGGATGCCAGGATTCACCTCTCAAATTTCACATACAAGATGAATTTCTTGAAATCCATATCTAAAAACATCAGAACATGGTTACAGTACACCATCTGTAAATAAATAAATAAATGCAAAAAAGTCAGTCATCCATAACCCTTGCTTTTCAATACAGACTCACAGAGACACTAACACTCATACAGTAAAATACAGCAAATATCTCATTCCCAAAACAATTTCTTTTCCAAGATGATGTGATCCAATCCACATTATTTATATATTTGCTTTTGTTTAGGCAGAAAGCTTGAGCCCAAAGACCCCTTCTCAGCAGAAGCCCAAGGAGAAAAGCTCCAGTACAGAAAAAAAAGTATAGAAGACATTGATAAACAATGTATTTAAATCTAAACATAGACAAAAATATGCTAATGTTGCATAAAACATAAGAGAATGCCAAAAACCTATATATATATTGCATACAAAGCATGATAACAATGTTGAAAAGTGTCAATGGCCATAGTCCACATTGTGATCGAAACTCAGTTTGTTAAATATAAATCACATTATACCGGACATAAAAGAAAAACAGAATTGTTCTGTAGTACCACAGCACTACATACATTATCTACATATGATCTTACAGTTTCATCAGACCTAGAAAGTAATGAAAATATGGCAAAGCAGAACTGAAACTATAACATTTACACACTATCCAGGAGAATAGGAGGACATAACCAAGAGTCTAGAGGGAACTGCTTAACTTCTAGTTTTAATTTTTAACAATAACCACTGAAAATTACAAAGGAGGCACAGGCAAGTAATCACTTTTGTTTTAAAAGTTCTACAATCTGCTTTTAAATTCAGGAATGCATTAAAATAACCTTATTTAAATAGGAAAGTATTTTATTTGCTGTATAAGAATTGTAGGTAAAGTCTCTGTGAAAAATCGAATTACAGCAGCATTTAGTGGTATATAGAAATACATCAAGCTAACATACAGGGAACATCTAACGCAAAACAAGAATGTTTATAATTCAAGATAAGGATGAAGGCCAGTGATATGTTTGGGATGGGATTCATAGTAAGAGTTGATAGAAGCCCAAACACCCATGCACAAATTAGGTAATGTCAGCTTCTCAGATTTGATGCGATTCAAAGACATTTACAAATTACATGTCTCCAGATAACTATAAAATGCAAATTCCATGAGTATGAATCACTCAGCTGAGCAGATTTAACAACTGTTCAATTGAACATCTTACTACCCTATGCTAGTAAGCAGTGTTGTTACCTAGCAGACCACATGCAGACATACACACACACACACACACACACACACACACACACACACACACACACACTGTATGAAGCCTTCACCTACCTGGAAATCCAGCCAGTGAGCGACCTACCCGAGTAATCCACTCGCCAAATCCCAGCCTGCGACCATTCCTACACAAAGCCCACGCAGCGAAATCCCTATGAGAGCTCTCTGCTCACCCCTCATTGGCTCTGCCTGCAGGGGAAGCAGTCCGGAGCTCCTCTGTTCTGTGCGGTGATGACTGCGCAGATTCCTGGTACCTCACAGCACAGATTGCTGGGTACCTCTTTCTCTGCAGTCTGAGTTCCTCAATGTGTCTGCGCATGCGCAGAGGAGAGGAATCAGGACTCGTGAATTTTTTTCTGTGTTTCACAGATTTTTTCTTTTGTTTTTTTGTAGGTGGGAGAGCTGCAGTCTGGCAGTCCGATAGCATGAGCCGCCCCTGCTAACACACCTTCTATATATACCTGACATCCCCTTGCACTACGACTTTGGGACTATACAGGCTGTGGTAGGGCTACACTCATGTCCAAGACATATAGTGGAAATATATGCACATAAAATTATCCAGATAGCCATATATATGGTTAAACATGTATAGTACTTCCAGTTGCCACTGTCATGGCAACCACCTACTATAAATCCCTACATCATGTGGGCATGGTCCCTTTACATTTCCTATGTGATAGACATCCTTCCTGTATGTGGGCATCAGTGTTACAAACAGCAGGTAGCAAAACCTCTTACAGTAGAACTGGCACAGTCAGGGCAGCCACATATTTGCAGGAGGTTCAGGAACTACAGACAAAGTGTGAGTAGAATTGTATTATGTTTTGTATAGTACTGGTTTTACAGGCTGTGTGTGTACATACTAGTTTACCTTGGAATTCAGTCTGTCTGCATAGCTCACAACTGTGGGCCTATCCTCTTGCTGGCCTATCATGTTTTGTCTGTCCACCACACGGGTCCTGTGTCAGATACTTCACTGGCAGTGTGTGTGTTGAGTGCTCTCAGTACATGGCTACATCCATTTCTGTTTCTAACCTCAATTCCCTGCCTAAGGGTATGTTGCAGACTATCCTGTAACACCAGCAACTTGCTTAGTGTATGGGAACAGTTTTCCACATATGTGCCTGTGTTCCAGCCTCTGTTCTTCACCTACTTACCAAGCTTTGCACATATGACATGCTGTTGGGGGTTGTTCTGTAGTGGACTGTGAGTATATCACACTGTCATTGCTGCCATCAGTCCACTGCTGTTGTATCCCCCACACATACAGTGGGGCTGGGGCCATATATGTGTGGGCGTCACCTACACAATGCATGTGTGCCCTTATGCACTCCAGAGGCCAGTGTATACAACAGTGGTATATGGCCCTGTATAATGAATCTGGGGGGGGAAGCACCATAAATGACCTAGGCTGTTACAACATGTGGAGTTATCAGGGGTGAGCTGCCTTAAGGTATCTGGCTGTACAGTACCATATACTTCACCTATATTTACATTACTTACATCATTTGGGTTAATGCAAGCCTACTGCCTCCTGCCATACAGACTGTTCTGTTTGTCAGTGTGCTTGTGATGGTGTCAGTTATGCCTTGTTATGTAACAGTTACAACCCATTTGGTCACAAGATGTCTTTACCACCTAGTGATTTTGTACAGAGTGTAGTTGGAGGCTGCTGAACTATACACCTGCATTACATATTGTTGATTGTTTGGTATCCTGTGGCCCAGTCTGTCTTCACTATTGTACAACTTGAATGGCTTGGCCTGGACAGCAACAGTTGTGAACCTTTCCAGACTACTGCTTTAGTATAATTGTTTCACAGTTGCATTACTCTGTTTATATGGATGTCAATGTCTGAACAGCTACATGACATGGCATACAGAACTGTAATAGTACACAACTAAAGGTTTTTCATTTCTACAAATCTGTGTGTGGTGTTTTTCCTATGACCTCTCTGTGGGTATATGTTGCATGCAATGATTGTCATTTGTATGGGTGGCCCATACAGTGTCCAGTTGTTCAGGTATTAATTGTAGGCATAGTGGCTGTTCCATATTGTGTGCACCTTCTACATATGTATCTTACTGTACATATATCTGCATGTGTATGTGTAGTCACATGTATATTTATATATTTATATATATATATATATATATATGTGTGTGTGTGTGTGTGTGTGTGTGTATGTGTGTGCGCGTGTGTGTCTATATATGTATCTGTGTATCTGTGTCTGAGTATCTGTATCCTGGGGATGTTGATGGCTTACACATTTTACATTTCCTATGGGAGGCAGACTGTACTTCATGAAATGTTATCAATACCAGCCTGACATCATACAGGTGAGATGTAGCACTTTTAACATCTTGTGCCCATGTCGTGTCAGGTCCTGGTTATGGGATCTGCAACAATTGGTAGTGTATTGCAGGGTGGATGTGCTTGACTTTGGGGGGGGGGGGGGTTCCTATTCATACAAGACCTACAGTGTGTGGGACCTCTACACCTCATTAACGGTGCATGTGTACATCTGTGTTTTTGTTAATCTGCCAATGCTAGCTACAGATGTATAGCTAGATTATATATATATATATATATATATATATATATATATATATATAAAACTGCATCCATATATATCTACATAGATATATATCTGCGTACACATATGTAACATGCTGTGTATATGTAGACATATAGGTATAGACACATATGTTTCAATGTAGGCATTTGCATGTATTTATGTTCATATATATAATAATATATATGTATATATTGTAAGAAATATATATAAACATCTGCATATATTGATATGTTGTATCTGTTTAGATATTCATATATTTACACACACACATACATCTAGATGTTGGTTACATTCTCTGTACTGTAGCATGACTGGGCTGGATGATATGTTTCTGAAAACATCAGATGTATGTATAGCTGTCATGGCTTAGTAGTAAATCATTTTGTCTATGGTGTACAGTGTCCTAGGTTCGAGCCTTGCAGAGGCTGTTTATTTTGTTGCGGAGCAGAACACAGGCCATTGGATACAGAGTGATTAAGGCACTTTAAAGCAGTTGTAAGTGGGTTTGCATGGAGGTAAGCACTGCTAACTTCCAGTCACAGTTTCTTACACCCAATTAGCTTTTACATTGCTTAACCAGTGTAGGCATTGCTTACCCCCATGCAAACAGGCTTAACCCCACTTACTTCTGCTTAAAAGTGCTTACTCCCACTTACCTCCCTCGCTAATTTCTTTAAAAGAAAAGAAAAAGGGATTGATAGGAAAGTGGTGAAAAAAAGGGCACAAAGAGGGAAAGACAGTAGGGAAAATAGCCAGGGATGTGCCGAAAGGATGTAGGGAAGGTCCATAGCTGCCCATTTCTTCTAGAGCAACAGCTGTGGATATACACTGAATTTGGAGGTAGATTTGGACACTCAAACCTCTGGGTGGGGGTGAGGACAACAATACTAAGTTGTGATGCCAATTAGACTAGATTACATGTGTCCAGTGGACATGTGTGTCAAATGGACAGCTATGTATGGGGCGAGATTTTTTTGTGGGAACAGATTGCCCTTTTTTTTTCAGGTGAGAATGGGATGTTGGGGAGTGTACAGGGGCAGTATATGACACATGTTTGCTGCCTATATGTCTGGGATCATCCCACTGATTTCCCAGGGGGACAGGTTGATAGGCATTAGATATGAGCCACTTTAATAGACATTCTGGACATATCTGTACAGTTGTGGGGTATGATTCTGTATGCAGACTACTACCAATGGCAAGATTCTAACCGTGGCTGTGTGTGCTAATAAAACAACAGTTCACATCTCAGTTGCATGTGCTATTCAGGTTTTGTTGTCTACATTTTCCCTGCTTACTGCCTATGATTCTTTCATTTGTACTAAAGGGCTTCTGGGGATTACACCTGTCATATACAGGCATTCCCACACAATCAATTTATGGTGCTTGATGTGGGTAACAGTGCTTAAAACTACAGTATTATTAAATGATTGCAAATCTACATTACCATATGATACCAGAATATGCATATGCAGTCCATCAGTTAGACCTGGTTTGTCAGGATATTACACTTTTGCTGCCATACAAACATTATGAGACTCTACCTGCCATATTCTGTAGTGCATGCAGTACTTGCCTTGAACAATAAAGGTTTTATATTAGCAATTAATTTACTACTACTTTTATTTTAATTTCCTATGACAGTAAAGGCATGAGTATTACTGACCTGCCTCACATTGCAACCATGCCAGGCAGCATATGTGGGCATCCTCGTTCACAGCCCGCTCCATTGCAGCTGTGGGAGACATAAGAGGAATATTTAGCCATACCTATCCAAGATATACCTGAGCTGTAAATTATTAAACAGGTAGTGGACTGATACTTACACATGGCTGGGACATCCCCTGATGCTCTAGCCTCTTGGAGCCACTCCTCCAAGAGGTCCCCCTTCTGCCGCTTCAGGTTGGCATAGTGGTGCCTGACCTCCTCACCAGTTTGGGGTATGCCAGTGGCACTGATGAGGTTGTGGGTGAGACGGTCCCAGGCCTCTGCCTTACATTGGGAGCCCTGGTACTGGCCCTGCAGCAGTCTCTGTGCATGGTCTTCAGCTTGGAGTCCTGCCATGACTTTGGACTCCTGGATGCACCAGCACTGCACCCGGAAGTGCACTTCTTCTCCCCTTACTGCCATAGTGCCTGCAAGGGGAAACTACAACCAGTTATGAGCTGTATTCCTGCCTCTTGGGTTTAAGTAGGGCTGATTTCCCACACTTTTCCGTGATTGGCTGGTTTTGAAAAGGCTAAGCTATAGGCAAACACACTTGCCTAATGCTGGCATTGTTTGAAGAGGTATACCACTGGCCACTAAGAGTGAACTGGTCTACAAATTGCTCACACCTCCTAAGCTGGCCTGTGCAATGCTTAGCATTGCCTACATTAGACATTCATTTTAAAGAATTTTTGGCATTGTGTTATTATTCATTACACCTTATATGTATGCCTAGTATCCTTGATTGATATGTATGTACACTCTGTGGGGTCCTTGTGTTTTATTGGGGACTTCAACACTGTATTACAAGTACATCTCACTTCTGGGCTTACTGATGTACTCCAGTTCACATACTTACGTTATGTAGTGAGTTATGGCACATATCACTGTATACTGATGACTTTCCCAGGTTAACTTTGGTTATACTATGGTGAGGACATGTTTACTACTACCTCATTATTCTGTACATCTGTAATGGCTTGGTGGATAACTACTGGGACTATGATATAGGGTCCTGGGTTCGAGACCTGTGTGGTTGTTTATTTTGTTGCTGGGCAGAACACGGGCCATTGGATACAGAGTGATTAAGGCACTTTAAAGCAGTTGTAAGCGGGTTTGCACAGGATTGTGTGGTGGTAAGCACTGTTTATTTCCAGTTATAGTTTCTTCCACTCAGTTAGCTTTGACATTGCTTAATCTGTGTAGGCAGTGCTTATCCCCATACAAACTCACTTAAACATGCTTACTAGTGCTTACATATGTTTACTACTGCTTATCTGTGCTTAAATCTGCTTACTACTGCAGATGCACACAGGTGGATTATATCTTATGTAGGAGGGCCAGTTTGAAGGAGATTGGAGACTGTAAAGTGGTGACCGGGGAAAGTGTAGTTAGGCAGCATAGGATGGTGGTTTGTAAGATGACATTGGTGATCAAGAAGAGGAGGAGTGTGAGGGCAGCACCAAGGATCAAATGGTGGAAACTGAAAAAGGGTAATTGTGAGGTGGAGTTCAGGGAAGAGTTAAGACAGGCACTGGGTGGCAGTGAAGAGTTACCAAATAGCTGGGCAACTACAGCAGAGCTAATAAGAGAGACGGCTATAAAGGTGCTTGGGATGACATCTAGACAGAGGAAGGACAACGAGGAGACATGGTGGTGGAATGAGGAAGTATAGGAGAGTATAAGAGGTTGGCAAAGAAGAAGTGGGATTGTCAGAGAGATGAAGAAAGTAGACAGGAGTATAAGGAGATGAGGTGCATGGCAAAGAGAGAGGTGGTGAAGGCTAAGGATAAGGCATATGAAGAGTTGTATGAAAGGTTGGACACTAAGGAGAGAGAAAAGGACCTGTACCAATTGGCTAGACAGAGGGACCAAGCTAGGAAAGATGCACAGCAGGTAAAGATGATAAAGGATAATGAGGGAAACATACTTACAAGCGAGGAGAGTGTGCTGAGCAGATGGAAAGAGTACTTTGAGGAGTTGATGAATGAAGAGACTGAAAGGGAGAGAAGGTTGGATGATGTGGGGATAGTGAATCATTAAGTGCAATGGATTAGCAAGGAGGAAGTAAGGATAGCTATGAAGAGGATGAAGAATGGAAAGCCTGTTGGTCCAGATGACATACCTGTGGAAGCATGGAGGTGTTTAGGAGAAATGGCAGTGGAGCTTTTAACCAGATTGTTTAATGAAATTTTGGAAAGTGAGAGGATGCCTGAGGAATGGAGAAAAAGTCTTTTGGTACCGATTTTTAAGAGTAAGGGTGATGTGTAGAGCTGTAGTAACTACAGAGGGATTAAACTGATCAGTCACAGCATGAAGTTATAGGAAAGAGTACTGGAAGCTAGGTTAAGAAGGGACATGATGATTAGTGATCAGCAGTATGGTTTCATGCCGGGAAAGAGCACTACAGATGCAATGTTTGCTCTGAGAGTGTTGATGGAGAAGTACAGAGAAGGTCAGAAGGAGTTGCATTGTGTTTTTGTAGACTTAGAGAAAGCATATGACAGGGTGCCTAGAGAGGAGTTGTGGTATTGTAATAGGAAATCAGGAGTGTCAGAGAAGTATGTAAGTGTGGTACAGGATATGTACGAGGGTAGTGTGACAGCAGTGAGGTCTGCAGTGGGAGTGACAGATGCGTTTAAGGTGGAGGTGGGATTACATCAAGGATCAGCTCTGAGCCCTTTCTTATTTGTAATGATGATGGACAGGTTGACAGACAAGATCAGACAGGAGTCCCCGTGGACTATGATGTTTGCAGTTGACATTGTGATCTGCAGTGAGAGTAGGGAACAGGTTGAGGAGACCCTGGAGAGATGGAGATATGCTCTAGAGAGAAGAAGAATGAAGGTCAGCAGGACCAAGGCAGAATATATGTGTGTGAATGAGAGGGAGGATAGAAGAATGGAACAGAGGAAGGATGACAAGGAGACATGGTGGTGGAATGAGGAAGTACAGGAGAGTATACAGAGGATGCAAGGAGTAGAGGTGGTGAAGGTGGATGAGTTTAAATACTTGGGCTCAGTAGTTCAGAGTAATGGTGAGTGTGGAAGAGAGGTGAAGAAGAGAGTACAGGCAGGATGGAGTGGGTGGAGAAGAGTGTGTCAGGAGTGATTTGTGACAGACGAGTACCAGTAAGAGTGAAAGAGAAGGTCTACAAGAGGGTAGTGAGACCAGCTATGTTATATGGGTTGGAGACAGTGGCATTGACAAAAAGGCAGGAGTTAGAGCTGGATTTGGCAGAGTTAAAGATGTTAAGATTTGCACTGGGTGTGATGAAGGTGGACAGGATTAGAAATAAGTATATTAGAGGGTCAGCCCAGGTTGGAAGGTTTGAAGACAAAGCCAGAGAGGCAAGATTACATTGGTTCGGACATGTGCTGAGGAGGGATGCTGAGTATATTGGGATAAAGATGCTAAGGATGAAGCTACCAGGTAACAGGAAAAGATGAAGGCCTAAGATAAGGTTTATGGATGTGGTGAGAGAGGACATGCAGGTGGTTGGTGTGACACAGCAAGATGCAGAGGATAGGAAGAAATGGAAACAGATGATCCGCTGTGGCGACCGCTAATGGGAACAGCTGAAAGATGATGATGACTACCTTATTCATTATGACACTGACTCTTCAAATGTGCATTTCCTGCAGTACTCCAGTTAACAAATATGTTATTTAGTGGGTTTTGCAACAAATATATTGGTTATTCCATGCTTTGCCATGTAAAACAGACTGTGCTGCAGTGGGACTCGAACCGGGAATGCCTGCTCATTAGGCAAATGCTTTGCCCACTACACTATTGCTGTGATGCTTCACTTGCATATACCTTCCTTGTTACTCCCTTCAGCCGTTTAAGCTGCTTTAACTGTGGCTAAGCGATGGCCACACCCGCGCACCTATGGTTAGCTGTATTCGGAATTAAAAAAAAAAAAAACATAAAAGGGTTTCTTCATTTAATTTATATGTACTGTTGCTGTTGTACACATGTTGGTGGGGATATGTGGACACCTATGAGTGGTCTCGCTCTTTTTTTACTACTTTCTGCTGTTCTACATTGCAGGGGTGTGTGGCTCTGCTCTCAGGCACAGCCCCTGCACTCATACACACTCTGTGTAAACCTAGGAGTTCGGGCAGCGCGCCTTATTAATATGCATGGCATGCTGCCATCTTGCTCTTAAATGGGCACTTTCGTGCAGGGCTAAGATAGTCCTGCATGGAAGATTAGTGAATTCAGGGAATAGTCTTTGAAAATTAGATAAAACTGGACCAGTACCTAACAAAGATAGAGAAAAATAATTAAAAAAAATTTCCATTGGTGGGTTTTAATTACTATAATCTGAAACTGACTAGAGAGAGTAAAAAAAAATAATACTTAGAAATGATGCAGTACATTTAATGATAAATGCAGAAGATGGAACAGAGAGGAAGCTGAAAAAGTATATTAAGAATTTTAAAAGAGATTTTTGTTCATACTGAAACTGGGATTTACATACACACAGATAGATAGATAGATAGATAGATAGATAGATAGATAGATAGATAGATAGATAAAGAGAGAGAGATAGTGAGAGACGGTCTGCATTAAATTGTTGATTCTCAACTTATTGACTATTCAATACACTCTTCTTTCGGCTTTTCCCGGTTAGGGGTCACCACAGCAGATCATCTGTCCGCTCATGATTGGCAGTGGAGTTTTACGGTGTCGAGTTGCCAGCCCGGTGCCCAACCTTCCACAGAAGGCACACACATGCACACACTCACACCTAGGGCCAATTTATAGTGTCCAATCCACCTACTGCATGTCTTTGGGATGTGGGAGAAAACCGAAGCAACTGGAGGAAACCCACGCAACCACAGGGAGGACATGCAGACTCTGCACAGAAGGCACCCCAGCTGAGAACCTCTTACTGTGAGGGGGCAATGCTAACTGCTGCACCACCATGGCTGCCCTTGACTATTCAATGTTTGTTTGTCTTTCGGCTTTTCCCAGTTAGGGGTCATCACAGCAGAACTCCGGTCTGGTAATGATTGGCAGTAGATTTTCACAAACGCCAAGGTGCCAGCTCAATGTCCAACCTTCAATGAAGGCACGCCCATTTACACATGTCTTTCGAATGCCCACCCAACCACAGGGAGGACATACAGACTCAATACACTGAATATATTAAAATCTAAAAATACAATAAAAATCAATCCTACCCTGAAAAGCCCCCCAACCCAAAAGTATTACTCGTTGCAAACAGATGAGCCATGCAAATATAACATGAGAAATAAACATGTTTTTGCAGAGTGGCAAGCCCCCATTACCCCCACCCCCTGCTACTTTAAATATACTGCATGCAATTTTACAGAGCTGATGCATGAAGCCATGAATGGCAAGCAGTGTAAGTTAATCAGGCAGATTTGCTGGCACTACTACAAGTAAACAGGATGCACATGGTGACTTGCCTGCACACATTGATGTAATACAACTCAATGTAATGTAGACTGCATCTCAATTAATCTCACTAAACTGTATGTAAATATATATAAATATATAAAAGAAGTGCCTCCCAGTATCATCTTAGGATCAGGTCTTGAACCAGCTTGGTCTCCTATCTGCGCAGCTGTAAGTGGTACACGACTTTGTAGTCAAAACAGTTGTCCCTATTCTGGTTTCATCAGGTGGTACTCCTCGGTAACTGGATGTGTTAGCAACTTAATTCCCAAGTTAAATGAAATCTGCCAAGGAAGATCATTTGAATCTTACAGCGATGCTTATCTGACCTTTAAAAAAACAAAGAACCGAGATTTACATATCCTTGCTTGGCTGCTTTCATTTAACTTGGAATTAACAATTGCTAATTTGCTAATGCATCTAGTTACAGAGGAATTATGAAAATGACTGTAACTTGTATTAAGAAGTTCAAGAGAGACAGCATGAACTATTAACACAGTTTAATAAATATTTGAAAAAAGAAAACCAAATATAGATTATTTAAAGAGATAGTAAAGTTCATAAGGAAAAATGAGAGAAAAGAAGGATAGATCTGAAGGCCAGTCTTACTAATGATACAGATTACAAATTCTTGATAGGCTTTTGTAATATGATAAATATAGATTACAAAATCTTATGCAGGATTATTCAAGAAAGATTAAACATATTCATGAAGAAGATGTTAAGAAAGTTGGAGGATCGGTCAAAATGTGAAAAATATGAGAACTTTGTAGTGGATTAAAGGAGTATCAGAAATAAAAAGGCAGCAGAATTATTGTTGATACATCTGAATTTAGACTATGATTGTAATGCCATTAATTCTAAACTCTGTTTAGAATGCTTGAAAAAAATCAGAATTGATAGTCAGTTGATAAACTGTTATAAGGATATGTATAAGCTGGCTGCTATGGAACCATTGACAAAGTAGTTGGTGAGAACTTCACGATCGAAAAAGATTCAGGGCAGGATGGCATGCAAGCCCTCTTTTATTTGCATGTTCTTTAAAAGTGGTGATACAGAATTTAAGGGAAAGTGTAGAAAGTACAAATTAAGGTCAAACCTCCATTTATACTAATCTCTGTAGATGACGGGTTATAATTATAAAATCTAAGTTGAAAATAAAGCAAGTATAGGAAATAAGGTGTTTTTTATCTTGGTTTAAAGATCAGCCCATTAAGTAAGGGTTTTAGACAAGCATGTCAGATCCAGGAGATACAGGTACCACAAGAAAGTTTGGATGTAGTAATTATCCAGAGTTGGGGCCAAAAACAGATAGAAATTAAGGAGGGGGAGTAGTAGGTACAGCTAAAGAAACTATGAAATTGTGGAAATGTTTCAAAACATCATGTTGAAATAATGCTTTGTTTAATTTGATATTACTTGGTTTAGTCTTCCATGTTAATTTTTATGTGATACTAGACTAATTTTAAAAGAAGAAATGGTGGTACTTTTTTGGGCCATTTTTCCCCTGTTGGCTGTTTATCAACAACACTGGCATGACTTGACCATCTCACTCCTTCCACGTAGATAACAGCAACTTATGGGGCATCATCATCTTCTGGACCATCAATGTTTCTGTGTTCCACATACTCTACCACTTGCAGCAGTATGAGAGCAGAAGCCTCATAATACAAGCCACGTTGTCATCTGTACATTTGTGAATGCTCAGTGCCTGCTACAGTGTGACTGTTGTGCAACACTTACTGGGGAATCATTCTCTGCTACGTGTCAGGCTTGCAGTGGACTAAGCTGCGGTCTCTCTCCAGGATGGACAAACTGGTATCAACCATTCATTTTCACCCTCCCTTGCTGGATCTGTCAACACTCAGATCACTAATTGACACCATAATGATTATATTTTTTAAGTCCTTTGAGGACCATGAATGAATGCAGCTAAAAGGAATACTGTCTATGGAAGATAAGAAAATAGAGAAAGTACAGTTTTGTACCTACCATAAATGTAGATGTTCGAGGATCCACATTGCTGCAGTCCTAACCATTGGGGTAGTCCGCTGTCCAGTCGGCCCGAATACCAAAGTATATGGCTGACGTCGGTCAAGGCGCATTAGACTGATGTCAGGACGTCAGGGTACTAATGCGCATGACCGACGTCATATCCTCAGTCTTTTCTTGCCCCAGATGTCAGAAGACCCTAAAAAGACAAGGCCCAAACCAAAAAACCAAAAAACCCTGCACCAAACATATATACAATATATATACAAATGTACAAGAGTATATCCTAACCCACACCACCACCCCTAAACACAGAGGGGAAGGAGGGAGGGTAAATTGGACTGCAGCAATGTGGATCCTCGAACATCTACATTTATGGTAGGTACAAAACTGTACTATGTTCTTCATTCCACATTGCTGCAGTCCTAACCATTGGGTAGAATCCCAAAGCAGAGTTAAGGGAGGCTGGCAAATCATAAGGAAGCAGGAGCTGTCAACATGCCTTGCAAAATAGCTGTGGCAAAACCAGCCCTAGATTTAGAGTAGAGAGGAAGATGGTAATGCTTAGAGAAAGTATGCACTGAACTCCAAGTAGCTGCCTCCAAAATATCCTTAGTTGCCACCCCCCTTAGAAATGCTGTTGAAGTGGCAGTAGCCCTAGTGGAATGAGGCCTAATCCCAGCTGGAATCTCCTTGCCATGATGGGAATAACAAAATGAAATGCAAAACCCAATCCACTTAGAAATAGTTTGCTTAGACACAGGCTTGCCCTGAGAACTCACAGCAAAAGAAACAAACAACTGCTGAGACTGCCTAAAATCCTTAGTCCTGCTTAAATAATAACGCAACTGCCTGTGTACATCTAAAGTGTGTAAAATCTTTTCCCCCTTATTTTGGGGATCTGCATAGAAAGTAGGCAAATGAATAGTTTGGTTTAAAGCCACACTAGAAACCACCTTAGGCATAAAGGAAGGATTAGTACGTAATGATACCCTATCCTTATGGAAAATCAAAAAGGGCTCTACTGCCATAAGGGCCTGCAACTCAGAAACCCTTCTTGCAGAAGTGATAGCCAACAAAAAAGCAGTCTTCCATGACAAGTATTTCAATTCAGCAGTAGCCGCAGGCTCAAAAGGTTGTAGAGTAAGTTTTTCCAACACAAAATTGAGATCCCAAGCAGGAGTAGGAGCTCTACGTGGGGGTCTTATATTCTTTGCCCCTCTAAGAAACTGCTTGAACAAAGGATGCGAAAACAATGGTGGGTCACAATCATAGTGAGCTGAAATTGCTGCAGCATGAATCTTAATGGAAGAGAAGGACAAACCTTTGTCCAATAACTCAGTAAGATATTGAAGAGCCACACTCAAATTAGGCTCAGAAATCTCCAAATTCTTTGCTGCACTCCAAAATAAAAATCTCTTCCATTTTTCTGCGTACACTTTCCTTGTACTAGGTCTTCTGGCTTCCATAATCACATTTAAAACTTGTTGAGGAAGTTGAGACCTGCTGTGTTTCAGAACAGAATATGCCAGGCTGTTAGATGAAGAGAGTGAAGCTTGACATTGAGCAGGTGACCGTCCTTCTGAGATAACAGATGTGGAATCAAAGGCAAAGGCCATGGAGGCTTCCTTACCAGACTCCTTAGTAGTGGGTACCAGTGTTGCCGAGGCCAATCTGGAGCTATTAAAATCATCCTTGGCTTGTCTTGTCTGACCTTTAGGAGCACCTTTGGAAGAAGAGGCAGAGGTGGAAAGGCATACACATGAAGATTTTTCCAACTGAAAGAAAGAGCATCCACTTTCCAAGCTGTCTGATGAAACCCCTTTGTGCAAAACTTTGGCAGCTGGTGGTTTAGTGGAGAAGCGAACAGATCTATGTCTGGAGTTCCCCATGACACTGTCAATTTCTGAAATACATGAAGATCCAGTTTCCACTCGTGGGGATCCATGATTTGTCTGCTTAACACATCTGCTAAGGAGTTCTGTGCTCCCGCAGAAACCTTGCCTGAAGAGTGAGTTGCAAGCTGAGCGCAGTCTCCCATAAAATCATTGCTTGCCTGCATAATGGGTAAGAATGTGTTCCCCTTGTTTGTTGATGTACCACATGACAGTTGTGTTGTCTGTTAGAATCAACACCTGCCCTGGAAGAAGTAACTCCTTGAAAGCCATTAATGCAAACTGGACTGCTAACATCTCCTTCATGTTGATATGTAGATGCTGTAGTCTGGCAGGCCACTTGTCTTGTATCCACTTTCCATTTAGATGAGCTCCCCAAGCAATGTCCGAGGCATCTGTCGTTAAAATCTGACTCGCCTCTGGCCGGGTCACAGAGAGTCCCTTGTTTAGGTGACATTCCTGAGCCCACCACAAAAATTCTTTTGAATGCAAGGTATTATTTGAATGACAGTGTCCAAATCCTGGCAGTGCTGTGTCCATACATTTTGAGATACCATTGCAGCTTCCTCATATGCAGTTTGGCATTGGGAAGCACCAGAATACAAGATGCCATGAACCCTAAGGCTTGAAGGACTGTCCTTGCAGTCAGCCCGGACTGAAGAGATAGTTGATGGAAGTAACTGGAAAGATTCTTTTGTTTGTCCGGGGTTAAAAAGGCCATCTGGGCTGCTGTATTCAGTCTCACACCCAGAAAGCACATGTCTTGAGAGGGTACTAGACTGGACTTTATTTCGTTCACAGAATACCCTAGGCATCTTAGCACTGCTATGACATATTCCAAATGCTGTAGAAGGTCTTCCTTTTCTTGAGCCAGAATCAGGCAATCGTCCAAATAAGGATAGATTTGAATTCCTTTTAGCCTGAAGTAAGCTATCACTGGAGCCAGAACCTTTGTGAATACTCTGGGTGCAGTAGATAAGCCAAAGGGCAATGCAGAGAACTGATAATGAGAATTTCCAGCTCGAAAACGCAGATACTTTCTGCAACTTAGTCTTATAGGCACATGAAGGTAAGCTTCCTTGAGATCTAAAGTTACCATCCAGTGATCTTTGCCCAGCAGAGGTAAAAGCTGTTGTAACGTCAACATTTTGAACTTGGGAATGTCCAGATAAGTGTTGAGGATAGATAAATCCAAAATTGGTCTCCACGTGCTCCCCTTCTTTGGTACTAGGAACAGGCGAGAATAAAATCCTAGGCCCCTTTCTGGTACAGGGACTGGCTGAATGGCCCCTATTTGGAGTAACAGAGAAATTTGCTTGTGAGCCTCTTTCCTTTGTGGAGGAGGAACGTCTGGCATGCCTTTGAAAGGGGCAAGGTATGGAAATAAAACCTGTAACCGTGGTGAATGATATCCAAAACCCATCTGTCTTGAGTAATTAAATTCCAATTTTCTTTGAAAAGAGACAGTCTTCCTCCCAAAGGAGCTGCCAGACGAGAATGTACTGGCAGCTGAAAAGGCAGGTCATTGGGTCTGTTTACGAAAGGACTGACCCCTGCCCTCACCAGAAGTCTGAGCAGGAGAACTCCTGTTCTAGGCCTAAAAGAACCTTGAGCTCTGCCCCTACCACGTCTAGACCTGCCCCTAGACTGGGAATCATAAGCAGGATATGTCCATCCCTTAGTAGGCCAATTTCTGCTAAACTTTGGAGGCTGCACCTGCAAAAAATCTTTAACAGTCTGCATAGATTTAGCCTTGTCCTCCATTTTCTTTAAAACTGCTTCCACAGGCGAACCAAACAACACATCAGACTGCAAAGGAGCATCCAAAATCCTTGTCTTAACATGCTCAGCTAAATTCTGATCCCTCAACCAAGCGTGCCTGCGAAGAACAGAGCCAGTGGCAGCCACCCTCGAGGAGGCCTGCACAGCATCAAAACCACATTGCAAAGAATGCTTACCCACTTGTTCAGACACATGAACTAAATCCAGCAACTCTTTGCACTCAATACCTTCCGCCAGAGCATCCACCTTAGATTTCAATTGTGAAAGGAGATAATTTTGATATTTTAACATGTGAAACTGACAATTCAACGCCCTCATGGCTAAAGTGGAAGAAGTATACACTTTCTTTCCCCATCTATCCAAAGCCCTTGCCTCTTTATCAGAGGGAACAGGATTTTTAACAACAGAGGCCTTAACACCTTTAGGCCCCTGAGAAACAATTTCTGGGTCTGCCCTAGGACTCTTAAAAGATACTTATGAGCTTCAGGCACCCTATAGTACCTATCAGGTTTAACAGGGCAGGAGGCAAAGAATCAGGGTTCAGGGAAGCCTCTGCAAAACATCTTCCACCACATTCAACACAGGAGGTATAGCTAAGGGCCTATGCTGGGGTAAAACAAGAATTCCCTAAGCCTCTTCCTGGAATCAGAGAAATCTTGGCCTTCCCATTTAAAATGCTCCCTCATGGAATGCAGAGTCTCTGAAAATGAAAAATCCTCAGGTGGAGAAGCTGAAGGAGTGGAATCATCCACATCAGAATCAGAATAATGAGGAAACTCCTGCAAGTCTTCAGAAGACTCAGAAGCCTCTGAACACTGTTCAAAACTCTCAAACTCAGGCTCCACCCTAGGCCTCTTATCAGGAGGGGGCATAGAACCTCTAATCATAGTAATCAAATCCTCTGCCAGTTTAAGCATATGTTTCTTAGGCACAGAACCTGAAGTGCCAGGAGAAGCCCCCACTGAAGCTAAACTTGGCCTACCCCTCAAAGAAGTCTTGGAAACAGAAGGAGAGGCTCTAACTACCTTAGGAAGAGAGGGAAGAACAGCTACCTGAGAAGCCCCCTCAGCCTGGCCTACCTCCTGAGAGGGCACATCCTGTAACAGTAAAGTCTCAGCCTGAGACTCCACAGAAACTCCTGGCAAAACCTCTGGCTCCACTGAGCCTTCTAAAGAACCGACGTCCGGGACTGCCGGTTCTTCAACCCTAGACTTCGCTGCTTTGTCCTTGCGCTTTTTGGGCCAGCGGCCGGAGCATCCGACGGCATTTTATAATTACAACGCTTCCCAAACACTAACCTGGCACAGTCTAACCTTCTCTTAATAGTGCGTTTGTTAAATCTAGCACAAGAGCGGCATCCAACAACGTCGTGCTCAGGCCCTAAACAAGGTATACACAAAGTATGGTAATCCCTATGAGGTATCTGTTTCCCACAAGAAATACAGTTATTCACTTTTTCTGACATCCGGTTAAATACTGAGGCAAGAAAAAACCAAAATGTTCCCCAACGGGGTACTTAGCCAACTTTGAATCGGTCTGAAACTCCGACTTCAGAAAATTTCAGAACGCCAACCTGCACTCGCAAAACTGCTTCTGCATCGGACCATGCGGCAAAAAAGACTGAGGATATGACGTCGGTCATGCGCATTAGTACCCTGACATCCTGACATCAGTCTAATGCGCCTTGACCGACGTCAGCCATATACTTTGGTATTCGGGCCGACTGGACAGCGGACTACCCCAATGGTTAGGACTGCAGCAATGTGGAATGAAGAACATCTTAATGTGCTTTATCCAATTATATATTTCACATTTTTGAATTTAGTATTTGTGATAAAATTAATGGAAGCTAATGACTTGGATGATTTCTTAGTTTTGTTCTTAGAAAATACAGAGAATGTTGTAAAAGATGGGAATACAAAGTGAAATGAGGTAGTATTAGATATAGATATAAAAGAACTGTTTAAAACAATTAGAAAATGAAAAGAAAATTTTGACAATTGTTAAGGAGAAGAAAGGGTATATGACATTTTATGAAAATTATAAATAACTGCTTTTTAATGGATGAAGTATTTTATAAGAAGCAAAACAAATTTAATTAAATAAAACAGAACCAAGAAAAGGAGATAGAGTAAGAGTTGCTGTCTTGCCTGGATATTAGACCATTAAAGTACCGCCAGTAAAATAACAAATTAACTGAAGTGCAACAGCTTGCTTGCTTCTGTGTATTTCAACAGTAATGTTCCAAATCACTGTACTACCACAACTAACAAGGTCATCTTTATCTTCACTAAGCCAAATTAGGTACTTTAAGGGAACTGTTTTTTATAGGTAAGGGCTCTGAAACCTAGAACTTGTATACTTGACCTAGATAAATCTTCTTATGCTATATTATCTGTGCAGAGCCTTATATCTCTATTGGGCTGAGTCCTAGGACTAATTTCAGCAAGCCTAAAACTCAGGCTTAGCCTTTTAAGACAGCTGCCACCTCACCTGTCTCTCTTTTACCTTCTTCAAGCATGATTACTTTGGTGATAGAGAAGAAATGAAGTACTGATATGTGAGACTCAGTACAAGTAAAAAGAGTCAGTTCCATTCAAAGTCTATAACAATCCAGTTTATTTATGGTCTTGGTGTATGTGAACAAGCAAAATCCCAAGTAAAGTACATAAGCAAATACAGTCTGAAAATTCATTTTTACCCTTCCCACAACCACACTACTGTAAAATATGAATCCACCTGAAAAAAAGTGTAATAAAACAGGCATAATAAGTATTATGCATCGATGCTGAAACATTCAATTTAAACAAATGTAAATAGCACCTACTTTTTCTTTAGAGCCATTCAGTTTTTTTAAGAGAATGGCTAATATGATTCAACACTGGATCACTGGGAATTTGAAAACATGGAAATTGCATAAGAATTTAAAGCATCTAGAGCTAAGGTCTATGGAACAAAATTTGCCCAGTAGGTCATGGAGTTACTTTTTTATTGTTTTTATTCCTGCCACCTCCCATTTCTCATCCTTTACAAATCCACTGACCCATTTTTTCCATTGAGAAAGAGTTAATCATGAAAAGGAGGTGTTGGCATAATGGTTAAGATGCAAGGTGTAGGGTTTGATTCTCCCCTTTGAGGGGAGTTCACTAGGCTTAAAATGGCCCACAAGGGCAGTTAGTCTAGTATTTACCTATGGACCTGTAAACCAATACACATCATCAATCCAAACATCAAGATTTCCTGCTGATGGCCCAAATCTCCATGTCCAAGCAGGCAACATGCTACTTCCCATTCAGGGACAAGCTGAAAAGCTGCTGCTTATTGCAGCTTGGCACAGTAAGTACATACCTGGACTACATGATGTGTGTTGTACTCTCACTTTATTGTGGCAGTCAGGATCAGAGCACACCAGGTTGCCCTTCCCCCACCAGGATGGACAAAACAGTATGTAGCATTCAGTCCCACCTTCTCTGACTTGCTCCTCCATTTCTTTGGGTGCTAAATGAACTCCTGCTATCTGAGGCACAGTTTATGAGAGTTAGTGCAAGGGGGATGAAATGGAGGGATTCACTTCAGAACATCAAATGCCATAATGTTGAAACTCAAAACATTGAGACCAAAATCTTGAAAGTGCAATACACTGAAACCTGAAAACATTAAATCCCATAACACTGAATAAATATAGGAAAACATTTACTATATTCCACCACAGCAACATACAGAAACAAAAAACAAACTATATTAAACTTCTACAAATATAACCAGGGGGCTAGCCCCCCTGCACCCCCACACCCCCTGCTACTTAAATATATTCACTCCGTGATCACAGTACACAGAATAAAATGGCAAACATACCATTCCAGGTTTCATGACTGCCTATTTAAATTGTAAAAAACTATCCTCAACCTTCTCTTTGAAACACTACTTCACTGTTAATACATTACAGATTACAATATACTCTTCAATACTTACTGGAGTTTTACAAGTAACCTCAGTCATGTTCCCTTCTTACTTACTATACTACAACATAAAACATCTTAGTCACAGCAACCAACTGGCACATCATAACACTGTTTCCACAGCCAATATAACATTCTAACATTCAATTTGTTCTGTGTAGTGCAATCTCGTAGTTGATATACTTAAGTAGCAGGGGGAGTGGGAGGTACACCCCCCACATGGGGGGTGCAGAGGGGTTTGCCCTCCTGCTTACATTTGGAGAAGTTTAATATAGTTTGTTTTTATTTGTTTCTGTATGTTGTTATGGTGGGATTTAGTAAATGTTGGTTTCCTATGTTTTTTCAATGTTGTGGGATTCAATGTTTTCAGGTTTTAGTGTATTGCACTTTCAAGATTTTGGTCTCAATGTTTTGAATTTCAACATTATGGCATTCAATGCTCTGAAGTGAATCCTATAATGGAGAAATTGGGTGAAACTGGGAGAAGTGCGGCATACTTCCACCTCTAGATAGGTCTGGCCTGCATTAGACAAGGTGGTATATTTATACACTTTGTTGACTTCCCTTGTTTATTTGAATGGATGTCAGAACAATGGAATAAAAACTGCCAGTAAATTTTCATTACTTAAACAATGACAAACATACTACAGATTCTTACAACCACAAAGTCACAGAAACCAGATATTAAAACATAAGTTTTATTCTCACATACTCACCCATAGACCTTTGGCATGGCCTGGCTTCTAGGAAACATTTTTTACATATAATATATAAAAGTTCTAAAATATATAGTTCAAAACAATCAATCGATACACCAATTTAAAGCATCAATCAAATGCAGCAAACTATTTCTCAAGCCATTTATGGTGATAAATACTTAAATTCCCTTATTTAAGTAATGCCAGGTAATAATGGAATTTAAGCTCTTGGGGACAATGCACCTCATTAAAAA
>NC_056735.1:1660689208-1660821708 GCF_019279795.1 Protopterus annectens | reverse complement strand
ACCTTACTAAGTACCTGTTCCCTATTTTCTATGCCCTTCTGTCATGCTTCATATGCTTCGTGCCGAAGTGTGAGTCACTAAGAAAAAAAAACATTCATCCATTTGGCACAATGCTGGAGCTTTGGTCATTACCATACTGCAGTAATATGTGGATCTGATGGCATCAGAGCTCCCACTGGCTGGAGATTGGCATCAAGGAAGGGAAAGGTGTGGTTGTGGCAACAGGGTTGATTGCCCTGCTAGAAACTCCATGATCAGTAGAGATTTTCCTTCCCTGCAAATTATTTTTTTTTCATCACTAATGTGCTGCTCAGGTTTAGTAACAGAGCAAAGTCATTGGCATAGAAGGGAGATTGGTGAGGTCACAAGCACTACACCATGTGTATAAACATGACTAAGTCCCATATAGTACCCATTTGCCCCAGCCTTTACATAGCTGGTGTAAATTGCAACATTTGTTTGTTTATAGAGCCTTATGCTACAGTTTACCAAGTTACATGAATTGTATAGGGTGTTAGTACACCATTCCACTATGCACTATCCCAACTGTATGGCACACAGTGTTTCTGAAGAGGTCCTGATGTGCTTAATACTTGACAAAATGTCTAATAGGACAGAATGGAGAAAGTGGTAAACATTCCCTTTTTATAAAATTTGACAAAGAGGTAATATGGATTATACTTAAAGAAATAAGTATTTTGACATAATTAGGATTGTAAAATATTGTATATACTGTAAAAATATAGACATGGAGCTATAGACTAGATTCATATAACAAAATCTGCAGTAATAAAAGACAGATAAGGAACATTTAAAATAAACTGGAGGATCCATTATATTTTAGGGCAGATCAGTATAGACAGACTTTCTAATCAGCTATTTAGGTGCAGGTAAAATTGGAAGTGAATGTGGCAGCCCACTCAGCCAGGTCCATTTGTAGGGGATTCCTTGGAACTTTGTGTAGGCTGAAGTAGGTTTCCCTGGAGATGTCCAAGAAGATGTCTCATTTGCTGGTGCGATAGATCAGACATGACAGTGAAGATGACTGGTTTACGGTCAAATTAACCAGAGAGGAAGATGTGGATGAGGTACATGTGGGAGTTATGTTGGTAAAAGCCAGGTCAAGGATATTAGAACCTCTGGTAGGTATTTTTACACTTTGTTCTAGTGTATCATTATCAGCAAAGTCTAGAAAACACTGATTGTATCCATTTTTATAGGTGCAAATGCATCAGTTAATGCTTGGGTAATTAAAATCCACTAGCAAAAAGGTATTTGGTTTATTTTACCCTCACTTGATATTAAAGTAATTTCCATGGTCTTTGAGGGACATTGATGGGCATCTGTAGCTAGAAATTAAGTAATAGTTGAATTTGTTAAAGGTGATTTGGATCTCCACTAGTTCAAGGTTAGGGTCATGGGTAATTTAGCATTAGGTAATGGTGATTCTGACAAATATAGATACTCCCCTGCAATTACCCAAGGACCTGAAGAGGTGAGACAGTAAACCCTGGAATTGAGGGAGTGCTGTTACTGCACAGAAACCATGTGTCAGTAGCTACACAGATATGAATGTGTTTGAGGTGCAGTAGGGCCTCAGATTTTAGCACATTTCTATTTAGATGTCTAGCAATTTGTAGTGCCACCATGGTGTTCTTTGATTTTTAGTTTGTTGTGTAAGAATGGCCATTGGAAAGATTCTGCCTAAAAAGACATTATGGGGAGAACAAAGGCTTTATCCATTATGAAGAAATCCTGGTATGAGAGGTATACACCATTGAAACAGGAAGGCTTACCTGTCATTTCATTCCAGGCTGGCACATACTGGTTTCCCCCTTAGCATGACACCAGCTACTTAGCCAATTGTTAAAACCAGTTATCTTTTTTCAGTTTTCCACTTTTTTGTTATTTTGTCATTTTGTTTTTCTCCATTTAATGTAATATTTTAATAAACTGTACCATACAGATGTATTTATGCAAATTTTCTTTTGCTTTTTTTTATCATGTTGCTTTGTTTTTTTTTTTTCCATTTATTTACATTTTCTGCAGGGTCAGCGATGGTTCGGGCTGAGGTGAGATATCATCCAACATTTATTTAGTTGACATTTGTTAACTGGGTTGGTCTGACTGGGCAAGAAGCCCTTTTCCAGCAGAGACCCGAGGAGAAAGGCTCCAGACATATACAAAAATAATGCATATACAAGTACAAAATACAGATACAGAGCTTAACAAAATAATAGAGATGCTAAAGCAACTAAGACTTATCACAAAATGTAAAAACAGTAGCATTCACACAGAGGGTAATACTACAATTACAACATTGGCAAATAATTAGTTAAGTATTTTATTTTATTTATTTATTTTACATTTGTTGACCGGGCTAGTCTGGCTGGATACATGTCCATTTTCAGCAGAGGCCCGAGGAGAAAAGCTCCACTATATACTAGTAAATAATAATGATAAAAATAAACAAAAATAGCACAATAAAATAGAAATTATAAGCATGTAAAGAACTATTCACAAGTAGCATAGTAACAGTGCAAAAGTAATATATCAAAACTAAACAGAGTGAGGATTTCTATTTCAAAATCTTTGCAAGAGTAATTAAAGAAGAAATAAAGCAGTAACTCACACAAGACTCTATTCAACTATTTACAGTATTAACAATTTTGATAAACATTTTTTGTCAGGGCACTAGTTTTAAGAAACAGATTTCATCAGCTGGGTGATTTAGATACAAGGTGAGATGATAGGTTGCAGTAATATAAAGAGAAGTAAATTTATGGGAAAAGTAATATCCAAGTGGATGGTAGGTGAACTACAGAGGAGGGGTAAAGGTAGTGATAGGGACATGAGGAAGAGTAGTAGAAAAAGCTGAAAAGAGAGATGGAAGCTGAGGTCAGTCAGGATTCGAGCAAGGGCATAGCCAGTGAGTTTTAAAATAGTTTCTTAGTTGTTTTTTGAAAAGTTGTGATGAGCCTAGAGTGGTCAGTTCTATGGGAAGTTTATTCCAATATGAGCCAATGGTATTTGTAAACAAGGAGACCCCAGCTTTACTGTGTGTTTTGAGGGTGGCCACTAGTAATTTGTTAGCTGAGTGAAGGGAAGTAAGATTCCTGTAAGGGACAAAGGTTATTTAGCATGGGTGTATTAGAAGGGAATGGAGAATTTTATAGGTAATAACTAATAGATGTAGGAGAATGAGATTTTGAAGTTCAAGCCAGTCAAGCTTTTTGAGATTAACACAATGATGTGTGAGAAATGGGGAACCTGTGGCAAACCTGGCAATGCTGTGGTAGGCTGTGGCAAGTTTCTGAAGGTTAGATTTTGAAAGGTTTATAAACGATGGGGAGGCATATAATAATGTAGAGATAAGATGAGTTTGGGCTAAAGACTCCCTGGTGGTTGCTGTTAGAAAGGCCTTAAGTCTATAGAGGGTACCTATCTTTTTATTAACAGTTTTGATAGTTAGGTCAATGTGATAATCAAAGTTTAGTTGATTATCTATTGTAACACCTAGTAGTTTAGTGGAACTATCAGGTGTAATGATAGTGCCATTGTCAGACACAATAGAAAAGGAAAGAGGGGCAGATTTAAGGGTTGGAGAGAAAAGTAATCACTTAGTTTTTTTGGGATTAAGGAGGACACAGATATCTTGGAACCATTTTTCTGCTGCTGTAAAGACTTTTTGGGTGGAAGAATGAAGTTCAGCTGGAGATACAGCAGAACAGATGAGAGTTGAATCGTCTGCATATTGAATACATGAGGGTGTTGGGAGTGAAATAGACAGGTTGTTTATAAATATGGAGAAGAGAAGGGGTCCTAAGATGGATCCTTGTGGGACACCAATAGTGATCGGGAGCTGAGAGGAGAGATGGCTGTCCCAAAGGACTGCTTGTTGTCTATCTTTCAGATAAGAGTCAAACCAGTGCAATGCCGAAGGTTCAAGTGAGAGAGATTTCAAAGTGTCTAGCAAAAGTTGATGGTTGACCATATCAAAGGCTTTAGAGAGGTCAAGAAACAAAGCAGAAGAGTATAGGTTGTTATTGCGATTTTTGATAGTGTCTGTGAAGGAGAGAAGAGCAGTGGAAGTGCTATGGAAAGGTCTAAAGCCATGTTGGGAGTCTGAAAGTAGGCTATTATGTAAAAGATGATGTAAAAGTTAAACCATAAAACACATCGACCACCGTGTTAAGCAATAAGGCACAGACCAAGAACTGGAAACAAAAAGGTTTAATCCAAAGCACACGGTGGTCGATGTGTTTTATGGTTTTTCTTTCTGAGTTGGTTCCTGCATTGGTTCTGGTTTTTGTTGTTGGACTTTGTTTCGACCCAGTGTTTGGTGGTGTTGGCGTGGTGTGACTGGAGCATGGAGGGTATACTTAAAGAACTTACCACCATTTTGGACAAGCTTGCTAAAGCGTACAATGAGGAGAGGTGTGGGAAAAGAAATGTTTTGGGTAGCAGTCCCACTGATTCTCAAGTGGAGCTGTACACCATGCATTCGCCTAATTCCATCACTCCTGGGCAAAGAATGAACAATTCCACTTCTTATAGTGGAGCGGTGGGGAATTCGAGGTCTAATGGAGGAGTTGTGGCTGTTTCTGAACCAGTTCCATCTACTTCCACTGTTGATGTGACCCAGCGACGCGACTTGACTTCCTGGTTTGAGGCACCGGTGTTTGATGTAGGGCCTGGTGCGTCTGGTGTTGAGTATGGTCGGGACAACGGTAGGGAAACGTATTTTCCTACACTTAGAGAGCAGATATTTAAATATGAGAAGCTCTGTACGAGGTACAGGGCTATGCAACTTGACAACTTATTTTTGACCAAATCCAAGGAGCTAAAGCAGGTACCCAAAGGACTACGTATCTGGAAGCTACCGACGGGTGTAGACCTTGAGTCGGAAGCTTGCCAGGAATTGATTGATTTATATCAGAAAACAGGTATGGAACTACTGGATATTATTTTACGTAATAATGAAACTAAGCTTGTCAAGTTACGTGATGAGATTGACAGGCTTGACTTTAGTATAACATCAGATTTACTGTTTTTTCAATATAAAAACAATTTTGATAAGGTGGCAAAAAATGTTGAAGCCTTTGTCAACAAAAATAGGGCTTTAAAGTATAAAAAATTGGTCAGAGACTCTACAGACTACAAGAACAATGTTGCTTACCCTCCCGGGTGCAATGGGAGCAGTTTTGTGTCTAGAACAAACACTAGGGCTACCATTGGTAGTGTTACGGTGAACCGTATGGAAACTTGTCAAGAGGAGGACTTTTTTTAGATCAACCTGTGTTGCCACGCAGGTCGGAAAGGTTACAAAGCAAGGGGCCACAACATGGGAAAGTTCATCATTTAAGCCCCAGGAAAAGGGGGAGGAACTATCGGGAGGATATGTGAATAATGACTTTAAAGTGGACTTTGATTTATGTTGTAATTTGGACACCCTGTTTGACAATGATTGTAACCTTTCTTGGTTGTGTGATAGTTTTTGTACCATTGATGACAATGTGGTTGATTTTGAAACAAGAATTTATGAACAAGTGATAGGTTGTGATGCTATGTCTGTTAATGAGAATGATGTGAATGACACTAAGTATTTTAACACAGCATCACTTTTGAGTGTTGAATTTTCTAACAAGGATGGTTGTAGCATTACAGCGACTGGGACATCTGATGTCATTGGTTTGGAGGCTGTTCACACACATGGTACTTCTATTGATGACAATGTTTTACCGGATGACGTTCGAGGGGGTAGGAATGGTGTGGGGTTAGACTCACCTGGTTGTAATAATGTGGACATGACAATGTGTATGAAACATGAGACTTTAAAGGAAAAGGGATTTACAATTTATAACTACACTGATTTGACTATGAATGAAACTTATTTTGAATTGTTCAGTAAAGGCATTAATTTTGTGCCAAGTTATAGGCTGGATATAGCACAAGTTTTAATTAATTTGAAACTATACATGAGAAAGTTGAATCTCCAATTATATTTTTCCATGAATAGACCTGGGGAAGTTACACATTGTAATGACCAAGGTTCTATGGTTCTCAAAAGAAAAAGTATGTTTATACCACCTCCAAATGCAGAAATTAATGCTTTTGAACAGTTAGTGGAATATGACTTCAGGAGAATTTGTTCTCAGAAGTATATGGCTAATGATAACTTGTCTACTGGAGAAAGAACAGTTCTTAATGAGTTTATTTCATCTAAACAATACAGATGTATGAGGCCAGACAAGGGAGGGGGTATGGTCATTATGCATGGTATTGATTATAGTTGTCAAATGATGAAAATATTATGTGATGAGAATACATATGTTAGAGTCTCAAACAACGAAGTCAACAGGGCTTACCAGAAGATTGACATTTTCTTACGGGATGCGTTATACCAAGGGGTGATTAATGAGGTTGAATTTGATTACCTTTCGGTTAAGTTCCCTAGGATGCCAAGATTATTTGGGATACCAAAGGTGCACAAGGGGACGGAACATTTGCAATTTTGGCCTATAGTGTCAGCTAAGGGGTCGAAGACCGAACCCCTTGCTGCATTTGTGGATTTTTTTTGTAAAAAAGCATTAATTGATGCAGAGCACACTCTCAAAGACTCATGGCATTGCCTAGAGAGGCTTAGGGAAGTAGATTACATGAATGAGAACACTTTTGGATTTTTAACAATTGATGTTATCAATCTTTTCTGTGTTATTCCGCACGGACAGGGACTTGAGTTATTCTATAACAGTTTATTGACAAGCCCTAGCTTTGATATAGAGAGGATTGAACTATGCCATGACTTGATGGAGCTTATATTGTGCAACAATTATATAAAATTTGAAGGGGAAATGTATCAACAGTTAACTGGAGTAGCGATGGGAGCTCGCTGTGCTCCAGTCTATGCCAATTTAGTTCTTTTGGCATGGGAGAAGAAAAATATATTTGAATCTAGATATTGTAATAACATATTGTTGTACAATAGGTTTCTAGATGACTTGTTAATTTTGTGGAAAGAGCAGTGGAATTTGTTACATATTTAAATAAGACCACAGATTTTCTCAAGTTTACATACAATTGGAGTATGAATTTTGCAAATTATTTGGATATTAATATTTCGAAATCTGAAACGGGATTAACAAGTACCATTTATAGGAAACCAAGTTACTCGAATTCCATGTTGCATTATTCAAGTTGTCACCCGTTACATCAAAGGAAGGGTATAGTAAAGGGCCAGATGGTGCATTTATCTAGGCTCATTAGTGATGATGAGCTTTTTAGAAAGGAAATATTTATACTTATAGGGATGTTCCTTGAAAGGGGTTACCCTTTGACTTTGTTAACCAGTATTAAAAAAGAGATTTATAGGAAAAGAAAGAACAAATATATTCCAATTTTAAGAAATCGAGGTCATGAAATAACAGCTCTGGAGAATAACAACAACATTATAGAGCTAGATGCTCCAAAGTTTATACTTAAATATAATGAAAAGACACCTGAATTGTGTGCAAGTCTCAGGGGTTTATGGGAATATTTCCTGAGTAAGGACACCAAAATGGTTTTGGGTAAGGCCCCTATTATTGTATTTAGTAGGGGTAACAACTTGAAAGGTATGCTAGAAAAGACTAGTAACAGTCATGTGAGATCGCGTATGGGTAAATGTGGGTGTTGCAAGGGATGTAGATATATTGCTGAGGGAACATATTTGTGTGTGAGTGGATTTAAACGTACTATTGCTTGTCCGGGATTGTGCAATTGCAACACTAGGAATTGTGTTTACATTGCTTCCTGTATGTCATGTGAGGCTTTCTATCTAGGCATGACCACTAGAAGCCTCAAGGAAAGAATTAGAGAACATTGTAGTTCCATTAGAAGGAAAGATGAACACAATGCTCTGTATTTACACACTAAAGGTTGCAGTGACTTTAAAAAGTTTTTATTTTTTATAGTGGATTGAGTGAAATCTGATGTTATTTGTGACATTAGTAACAGTGTTGCATTGCTTGAGATGGAATGGTAGATCAGGTTGAACTCCACGAGGTTCCCTGGTCTTAATGAGTGTATATCTTTGAAACCTCAGTTTAAACATAGGGCCTATGTGATTTAAGTGATATTTACAATATGAATTAATATTTTATATTAGATAGGCAACATATTTTTAAATATGGATGTCTTATATGTTTTGTCAATAACATTTATGTACAGTTCAGTGTTTTGTTTTCTGTTTACAATCATTTTAGTAAGTGTTTTATATGTGTGTACATTTAGAGTAATTTTATTAGGATGATGTTATTATGTGTATTAAGACATCTATTAAATATATTGGTGGTATTTTTTAGATTAATAACTTCAGTGTTAAAAAGTTTTTATTATGTTTTGTACTTCAATTGATTATTTTTTTATTGGATAATTAATTAATTGGTGTAGGGTAATGGATATTTAAGAGTTGTGATGTTGGGTATGTTTGTACGACTCTGATGAAGCCAGGTTCACTGGTGAAAGCGCTCAGTCGGTGTGCTTTGGATTAAACCTTTTTGTTTCCAGTTCTTGGTCTGTGCCTTATTGCTTAACACGGTGGTTGGTGTGTTTTATGGTTTTTCTTTCTGAGTTGGTTCCTGCATTGGTTCCGGTTTTTGTTGTTGGATGATGTAAAAGTTGTTGGTGTATACAACGCTCCATGATTTTAGATAGTAGTGATATAATAAGGCTATAGGACAGAAATTAGAAAGTTCATTAGAGTTTCCTCCTTTATGCAGAGGAATGATATGGGAGACTTTCCAGAGGGGAGGGATAGTAGATTCGGTTATTGTTCTGTTAATTAAAATGGAGACTGGGTATGCTAGTTCTGCTGATGCTAGCTGCAGATATTCAGCTGGTAGTTGGTCAGCTGAAGGAGTGCATGGTTTACGTTTTGAGAATAACTTTTGTATATAGGTTGTGGAGACTGTGCTAAATGTTAGAGTGGGGGTGTTATTTTGAGCGGAGGTGTTTTTAAGGGAAGTGTGGGGAGTCATGTTCTTTGCAAGAGAGGTGACTGTTTCAGTGAAGAAGTTGTTGAATGTATTGGCTATTAAGTCGGGTGGGGTCTGTGCTAAGTTAGCTGGAGTAGGTGTTTTGGTATTTCCTGGATGGAGCAGTTTAGTGATTCCTGACCAGAATTTTTTGGGATTATGATTTTGATTTTCTTGATATTGAAGGTAATAATTCTTTTTATCAAGATGGGTAAGTTTTTTTGTGGTATTTCTAAGGTGTTTGAAGTTTTGATGGTCAGTTGGGTTTTTAGTAGTTCTACATTTTGTCCATAGTTTATTCCTTAATAGCATTGTTTGCTTGGTTTCTTTAGAAAGCCAAGGGGCAGCTTTGGATCCTGTTCTAATTAAGCATGAGGGGGCGTGATGCTCAAGAATTTGGAGGAATGTGTTGTTGAAATGGGCCACTGCTTCCTCCAGTGGAAGGTGTTTTAGAGCTGACCAGTTACATTGTTTGAGTTCATTGAGGAAAATAGGAAGGTTAAAGTTTTTTTTGTTACGTATAGTACGATAGCTGGCCTGATTGAGATTGTTATTTGTTTGTTTAGTGATATAGGTGAGAAGGTGGTCGCTGATATTGTCAGGGAGTATACCAGTTTTATAAGAGAGGGGATTATTGTTGACCAATATCCAGTCTAAGATGGCTTGTTTATTGGTAGATTTGTGAATCCTAGTTGGGGAGTTTATTGTTTGTTGAAAATTAAAGAGGTTGAGGTGATAGGTGGGTTTGGGCGACATGCAGGAGTTCCAATCAATACTGAAGTCTCCTAAGAGTATGGTTTCCTGAGGAAAGCTACAGGAGAGCCAGCTGAGATGTTGCCAGGAGGGATATAGGAAGATATTATATATATGGCTTTTCTTTTATTTACTTGGAATTTGCTGCAGAGCATTTCAGCATTGGCAGGGGGGGTAGGGAGTCAATAGAGGACACCTGTAGTTCAGATTTATAGAGTAAAGCAACTCCACCACCTTTTTTGTTTAGACGATCCCGTCTTAAAATGCTATAGCCAGGGGGAGTAATTTCATTGTCTTTGGTACCTGGTTTAAGCCAGGTTTCAGTAAGACAGAGAATATCAAATGAGTAGAGGTCAATTAAAGCATGGAGTTGTGTAATTTTATTGTTAATGCTACGAATACTTAGGTGTGCTATTGAAAGGGAGTTAGAAGAGAAAGGTGAACTCAAATTGTTAGTAGTTTGGTTTGAGAGGGTGTGGAGGAGGGAATTATTTGGGCCAGGGTTGGCGTGAATGTCCCCGTGTAACAGTAAGAGTGTTTGAGGGAGAGGAAATATTTTTGAGTTTTTAGAGGGTATTAGGTAGAACTTTCTAGTTGTGTGATACTTGTTATGGAGTACTCTGTGATAGTGTGGGGGAAGGGAAGGGCAGGATAAGAGGAGGTTAATATAGGTTTGTTCAGGTAGGGGAAGGACAGAGCTAGTGTGTTTAGCTAAGCTAGGAGATCTGCTGAGGGTGTAGTACTCATAGGAAGTAAGGGTATTGCATAAATGAAGGATGTTAAGTAGCAGGAGTAGATAAAGTAGTTTAAAAGGCAAGGACATGTTGAGATTGGTGAGCTTGACAAGGTTAGAGATTAGTATTAGGAAGGTAGGGAATGGGGTGTGGCAGTCAGATAGGAGAGGAGAGTTTTAAGTGTGAACGAGGCAGGAAATTAGATGGGATGTGAGAAAATTGGGGGCGTGGCTAAGCAAGTATAAGATTAGGGGTACCGGGGTGGGTGGTATTTGGGGGTAGGGTAGGGGAGCGGAGTAAGCCCGAAGGGCGAACGGAGCGGGGCACAGCAAAGAAAGGAAAAAGCAGTGAGAAAAAACAATCAGTAGGTAGGAGGTAAAAACAGAAATTAGTAAGTAGAAGGCAAATGTGTGTGTGAGGAAGGGGGAATTATAAAAACAGAGAGAAGGGAGGCCAGAGTGGGTAATGGTTAAGCTAGGAGTAGAGCAGGCGGAGAGGAGGGTTTGATAGAGGGTTTATAAGGACTGTGGAGAGTAGGGTGTAAGGTTAAAAAGGACTAGGGAAAGAAAAAAAAGAAAGGAGACAAGTGCGACAAGCACGTAAGTGTAGAGTATGAGAAGGGGAGGGTGGCAGATAGGAGAATTAGAGGAGGGTAAAGACTGCCATCTAGTGGTCAAAGTCTGAAAGTACCAAGCAAGGATAATATAGTAGTGGATACCAATAAAAGAAAAAGTAATGGAGAAGGAAAGAGGATTAGCATGGTTGGAGAATAGAGGTGGTACAATATCTTTGAGACAGGTGGGGAGAGCAACTGTAGTAGACAGGGAGGGGTATGGCTGCTGACAGATTTGGCAGTTAAACTACTACACCTAGGATGTGTAGTGGACAAGTATATACATAGAGGTTAGGAATGAAAAATACAATTTACTTAGTGACATACAATCTTAGGCTTTTAGTCCAAGGGCACTTAGATACTCCAGGTGAGGTGAATACCCAGGCAGGTATAGGTAGGTGGATATTGCTGATCTATTGAGTCTGATAGGACACAGCCAGGAGTAGATAAAGTGAGTATGGTAGGTTTGAACAGCTAGACAGAAATAGGAATAAAGGGAGGAGAAGGTTAATATAGCACAGGGTAAAACAAGGGATACATTTCATTAGCAGTACAGACGTAGTAGAACAAAAACAAAACACTTTGTCAGATATCATTCATCACCATTAGGAATAGATATAAACATGTAATATGTCAGACATCTATTGATTAAAGAAAGCATCAATAACCAGATCAACAGCAGGCTAAGAAATCACAATGAAAGTCCTAGAGCCTAGGAGCAGTTCCATCAATTACATATCAACTCAAAATATCTATCCCACAGCTACAATACTCTGATATGTCAATAAGATAAAAGACACTGTAAAGTATTACATATAACTTTGGAGTAGAGCCTGTGAATTAGAGTAGACCCAAAATGCAATTACAACACAGTAGCCACATTCATAGTACAGATAACCAAACAATACAGTTCCTATTCAATAGCTTCAGTCAACTCATAACAAGTGGAAATTAAGTGAACAGTGAGGTCCACTTAAAAAGCTCAATCACAGCATAATGGCCACAATACATCTATTTCTTCCCTAAATCTAAAATGCAGCTATAGGTATCTATCACACTGGTGCTATTTCAGGTCCCAGGGTAGCAGTAGACTTCCGCTGAGGTAGAGTGTAGTATATTTCCTTCCTAAATAATTACAGAGGACCAATAATGAACCTAGTTCCAGATAATGTGCACTACGCAGGCATCTCAGACATGTCTAGTAGTTTGAAATAACAGTTAATTAGGGAAAACAGACTCAAAGCATCCAGGTAGTTTGATGGTGCTGTTACTTTATAGTAGTATAGTGTTAACCCCCTTCTGTATATAAGAACTGAGAGAAAATGGTTTATTAGTATCCTTTGAAAATTAGAGGTAGTAAATTTAACACTGTATGTGCAAAGAATAAGGAGAAAAGAAGTTGTGGAGGAAAAGGTCAGGTAATAGTAGGGCAGGGGCAGGTCCACGTGTTAATCGTGTAATTTTTTTTTTTTTTAAACTGAGATTGTTTGTGATGGATCTAAGGTCTGTGGGAAGTTTATTTCAGGTGCAAGCTACATAATGACTATACAGTAGTTTACCAATTTGCTTTGTGGGCTTATAGACTTCAAGGAGATGTTGGTCTGTAACATTCTCTGCAATGGCCACCATACCAACCATTAGGACTCCAGCAATCTCCAAGTCTATCTCTCTGATGATTGACCCTTTGACACCCTGTGTAGGGTGACCTGAAGGACTTTCTGGTGCCCTATGTTGCTGCTTCTCCTGTGTGGAAGAGTGTAGGCTTGTTATTAGAGAGGGCTGCATGGAGGAGCTCTTCTGAATCACTCAACATGAGGTGCGGTGGCTGATGAAAGAGGTGAAATGCTGGCTTGAAGCATGTAATGGCACCCTAGAGTACCTCTTCCTGTGGCTGAGTTGCATAGCCTGCCAGCTCCAATCAATGAATCTTCAGAGACAGATACCATCCATGATGTCAGCCACAGAGGTGATTAACTTCTAGGTGGGTTCAATTCTCAGCTGGCTTGGCAAGCCCTCCTCACTCCTCTACATCCTCCATAATCATGTTCCCCACCCTACTGTTACTCACCCAGCCTGTGTTTTTCTAGTCTAGTCCTCACCATCATCAGTTGTCCACCCTCTGTCAGTCTCCATCTATCACTGCTGTCCCCCTCTGTGCCTGGTTCCTTTCCTATACCTTCCTTCATTCTCACATCTTCTGTGTGCTATCTTCCCCTACTATTCTAAAAAAAATTTTTTTTAAATAAATAAATAAAATAAAAAATTGGTATATGTCCCAAAAGAATACCCTTCCTCCCCCATACCAGTATTCCTTTCCTGCTGTCCTAATCTATGTTCCCTGCTTGCTCTTCCCACTTTCTGACTCTGTCTATTTTCTTCCCATGTATATAATAAAACCAGTTGTCAAGAAAAAAAATCTTTGGCAAACTGACACTTTGCCCTTGGCTCTTCTCCAGGCTCCCAGCCAGCCCTGTAGCAGACATGGAGTGGTTTATTGCATGTGTGAATGCACATAACACAGACTATGGTATCTGCATGCTCTTGTTCCTTGGTCACATAATCTATCATGGTTCATTAGGCACAGTTGTGCAATTAATTCTATTTTCACAACTTTACAGACTTATTATACAGCATTGTCTCCCACATGACCTTGCTGTGTCAGCACTTAAGCATAACTAATCCTCATTAAGAGCACCTCACACTAACATCATTTTACTATTTACCACAATGCTGTCGCTTTTTCTTCTTTTTGAATACCCTCCAGTGCTAGAATTCAATTCCAAAGACAGGTAGAAAGTATTCTATTTAAATTTAGGATAACATTGGACATTAAGGTTAAACATTTGTAAATTCTCTATTTGATATTTGATAAGGTAACAAGGAGAGTAGACAAACTAAGAGGTGCTTGGTTGACAAAGCTAGCTATATTTCTGGAGTTTAGGTAAACTACTACTGTAAATCTCTTGCTCTGTTTGTTACTGCTATCATATGAGGGCTAGCATCTACTGAAGATTCATCAACAAACAATTTTTTTCCTACTCATCATAGCGTTAAATTAGTTATGTTGGTCATTACATTTTTTTTTATCTTCACTGGTGGGTAAATGGCTGACTTAGGCTGCAGCTGCATGGCTATCACTTCTAAGTCATATGGCTATCACTTCTAAGTTAAGGCCAAAACATAGCAATTTATCAATTTCAGTGGCATTCCCTAATTTCCAATGCATTCTGCTTGCCCAATTATGCAACAAAGATAGTGCTGCTATGTAAAAGATGATAAAGACATGTACACAACTGTACTGCATGAAACATTTCCTTGTGCCTATAGCTGACATGTTAGAACCATTAGCTGTTAACTGCATTAAAGTTCTACCAGTGATTTACCTTTTCATAAACAACATGAAATAAGCAGTTTAAAAGATATGACCTTTTAATTAAAACACAAACATTCTCATGTTTTGTAGATTCGTAAGCAGGCACTAAGCTTGTGACCTAAGTGACTTTTCAGAAGCTTAGCCAAGCACCTATCAACAATGAGACATTAGCTGCCCTAATTTCATATATTAATGCCATATATCCCAGGGGTGAGTTTGTGAGTGCCCATCCACTTATTGAGGCTAAGTAGCTGGTTATTAGCATGCTTCATATGCAAATTGAGTCTGGTTAAAAAGTATGGGATGTGCCTATCACACCAATAGGTATTGTGAGTATGACAACTGAGGTTAAGGTTTTTGCTGCATATGCTCATAATGCTGCTATTCTGCGAGGTGAAAGATCAAGAAGGCAAGGTCTTTCACAGCATAAAAAGCTAAGCATAGATCCTCGAGAGCTTGTATAAATCACATTATAAAGAGAGGGCTACAACCTGGTCGGTTAGCTTAGGGTGCTTAGACAATCAGTTTTCTTAATTAGGGATCTTTGTGGCCTCTCAGATTAGGTCTTGTTTTGAGAGAGATGTAAATGTGGAATGGGACACTTTAGTCAACTGTCAGTCTAATTAGGGATGTACATAATGGAGATATGACTTCCTCATGCTTGAATAAGATGCTCCTAGGCAGTAAATAGAAACATAGCGATCAAAAGTTAGCTTGTCATCGACAAATGTACCCAGATCTCTAACATCAGTATAGATGCTGAGGGGAAGTACACCTGACATAATATGAAGTAGGTGCAATTCACTTCTCAAGAATTTTTGATGCTGAGTGTGAACTTATGGTCATTATACCATGTGCTGGTCTGATCAACCTGATGATAAAATATCTGATGCCATAAGAGGAGTTAATAACAGCTTTCAATTTGCAGTCATCAGCAAACCTTTTCAAACACAGTCCCTGTTTTCATATTATAGAAGTAGTTGCCAAACCGGAGAGTGCCATAAACACAGCCACACAGGATGACAAATGTAATTTTTTTTTGTTTGGATGACATTCTCCAACCTCTACTATATGAATTCCCTCAGTGACCCAATTAGCAATGTAAGAAATGACAAGAGTTGATGCTGAGTGCATTAGGAATAGTGTTGAAGGCTGTGGCCAGGTCAAGATATGTACTATGAACAGTCTGACTTACATCCATGGCTTCAGCAACCTTTTTGAAGAAAAGAGCTAGGCTGTAGAAAAAAAATCTGCATTTTACAAAATCAGAAGGTTGCCTGCATCTTGGTTCTACAAGTATGTGCACTATGACAGTGCTGGCAAGGCTTATGTGTCTACAGTTATCTGGATCAGTGGTTATTCCATTGTTATTCAGTGGCACCACTGTAACTGCTCTCCAAGCCTTGGAGGGCTTATTTATATTTGGTCGAGTTGCCACATTTCAATCTACACTATTCTGAAAGTTTAATTCTGAAAAGTGTAAATAAAAAAACTTTAAAAATAGTAATACATTTTTTTCTCAAGGAGGAAGGCCCCCACATACCCCGTACCTGCTAAATTATATACACCAACTCCCCAGTCACACTAGTCTAGAGCCAGGGGCAAATCCATACAAAAGTGCACTGTCAGCTCATACATTGCAACTTTCTGCTAGTAAAAGAACCACACCAGTCATCTTTCATAGAAAAGATTGATGAATGGAACATCCTCAGTGAAATGCAAGTATGCTGCCTTGAAGATATTACCTACGGTGAAGCTTAGGTTGAAGAATTTCCACAGACTCTGAACTAAACTGCCTTGTGTTTACTAAAATGTGGTCTGGGATGTTATCAGGGCATAATGAATTAGAATGGTTCACTCTGAACAGATCGGACAAGCCTTCGAGTGATTTTTGGAGAGGAGGTCACTGGGGAATCAATGGAGGGAACAGAGGTTTGAGTAGGTAAAGTAAAACTGGAGTTGTACGTGTCAGCAAGGATGCTGGCAATGGCTTCAATATTTAATAGATGACAACATTTACTATTATTCATTGCAGTTCTGTGAGTTACTTCTAATTTCCCTAATATAGCTATGAATGTGCTGCAGATTGCCTTTGGTGACAGAGGTAACCTTAAGTTCTTAACTCACTTTGCACTTCCTAATTGCATATTTAAGGGGTTTACTCACCAGGCTTAAGTGTTTTTATAATTAGCCAGAAGACACATATTATAAAAAAACTACTAGCTTCTTCCATATGTTGTAAAATGTGTTAATATGAGAGCTCTACCAGATGGATTTTTTTATTTTTTTTAATTTACCATTTTACTTCTGATGGTTAGGGACTATACCGCTTAGCTTTTTAGGGGAAGAATTCTAAGAGCAAGGCCAAAAATAATGTGCAGCCAAAAGCCCAAAATCAGGAACAGATTTTAAATATTGCTCTTATAAACTTAGAAAGTAGACAGAATGCCAGTTATTGTATTAGCATGCATTTTGAAAAAGATATTAAGTGTAAAACTCAAATATGTGTTAGTTACTTCAATTCTCAGTTTCTTGCCAGAAAACCACAAATTTTATGAGGAACAGGCCAAAATATGAGGCAAACAATCTGGACATTCTGTGAAAATCTGAGAGGTATGATAGGAACAGATGCCAGCAGGGTGTTATCTAGATGAGAGTAGAATTTGGAGAAGTGTGCCATGGCATCATTTTGAAAGATGAGTGAGGATTTATCCCAGCTATGACTTTCGATACCGTCAGTAAGAGATGCACAATTGGCTTTACAGTAATTACTAAATATGGTCATATTGTTAACTTTGATGTTATGGGTTCTAATGGAGAACATAACTGGTGGTCAGGCTTTATCAGTGAGGCAGAGATACATTCATATATACAGAGAGAGAGGTTATATTAGTAAGGACTAGAATGACAATGTGAAAGGGGACTATCTGGACAAGGGAGCTGGCATTAAGGTCACAGGATCTTAGTGCTTACTTGTTGCTAGTCCTTTCCAATTGCCAGAAAGATAGTTGACCTTCATAAGTAGCATATTTGGTTTAATATATATTTTTCAATCTGACTTACATAAATGGCATGCTTGGCAGGGGGCACAGAAGGATTTCTGGGTAAATAATTCATGTACAGAACCTTTGTGATGTACATACCACTGCCTCTTTATGTTTCCTATAATTTTTACGTTGCCACTTCCTCATTCTTTGATAGGCAGTACACTTCAATTTACATAAGGAAAACTGGTACCACTTAAAAGGGGGACATATTATTTAACCCTATCCCACCACATCAGCCTGTAATGGTAATTTTTTTCAGTAGAGCTAATGTATGCATTTTAAGTACAAGTTCACTTGTCATTAGTGCAGAAATATTGACTATTTTTTATCCTGCTGATATAGCTCCCCACTTGGCTCATCAAGGCATGCCCATATGATGGGTAATCAAGGAATCACATGTAGTCACAGCACAACACAGACAATATATGTTTACCTTTAACTGCTTAATACAAGCCATGGATGTGAAACCAGATAAGGAACAAATGCACTATAACAGGCTGAAATAAGAAATTACAACAGAACAAAAGAAACAGATGAATCATAACATATAATTGATAAAATGCATGAAAGGAGATTCAAAGCCAGTTTTATGGTTCAAAATAGTGGCCACGTCTTGCACTTCACACTTCAGATGTCAAAAGATATGCATCTTGGTTTCTTGAACTGCCTTTTAAATTTCTAACACTAAACAATACTTGTGGATGAGGTTATTCTTTCAAAAAATTGCTCAAACCTCTATAAACTTACAACACACAAAAGTATGAAATTCTGTCACTATACCACCCTCAGTAAACATGCAAGGGGCTTTGAAAATTCATTCTAAAAAAACACATCTGATGGTGATGTATACCTTTTAATGATTTTAACATGGAGGTAATGCTACGTTTAGTTTTTACAATTTTTTGTTAGTTTTGCTTTTAAGCAAACATTGAGCATCAGAGATCATACCATACCATTGAACAGGATTACCAGTAAAGCTTTTAAAGATCTTTTGGCTTAACCTGAGGTTAAGTGACTTTAGAGTAAATGATTTTAGTTAAAGGGTACAGGGGGTGAAACCCCTTCATGTAGATTGTGGGAGCTTGAGCCCACAACTTCACCTAGGGCTGTGATTTCCACCTCCTTTCTACAGAACTAGTTCATTTTGTTGTATTTACCTATTAGCAATTTTTTCTGATCATATCAACCAAATGGTTGATGATAGTTATAAAACTATATGGTGCATAAAAAGATTTATAAAATCTAGGGCATCTGAAAAAATGAGAAAATTGTTTTTAAGTTACATTAGACTCAGACCAGAGTATGCAATTATAATATGGAAACCATATAAGAAAAAGTACAGTTTTGTACCTACCATAAATGTAGATGTTCGAGTGCTAATACAGCTGCAGTCCTTACAGATGGGTTCTCCTGCCGTCAGGTGGGTCCTCGGTCGGCCGAATTCCAAAGTCTAGGTCCGGCGTTGGTTGTCGTCGCTTCTTCCCTGACGTCAGTGCGACAGGGGTATAAAAGAACCAGCCGACGCCATTTTCTTCAGTTTTTCTTGCCCCAGATGTCAGGTGCCCCCAGAAGGAATGCAATACATAAAATTAGGTAATAATGCAATGCAATATAATCAAAAAACAGTAGTTGCAAGCAAATACACCATAAAAGAATACCCCTAGAGGGGAAGGAGGGAGGGAAACCTGGACTGCAGCTGTATTAGCACTCGAACATCTACATTTATGGTAGGCACAAAACTGTACAATGTTCATCGTGCATACAGCTGCAGTCCTTACAGATGGGTAGAATCCCAAAGCTAAGAAAGGGGTGGTAGGCACTAGGTGTAACTAGGAGGAGCCAAAATGCCCTGCAAGACTGCAGTGGCAAAGCCTGCTCTAGATTTGGAGTATAATGGTAAGTTGTAGTGCTTGGAGAAGGTATGCACAGAACTCCAAGTGGCTGTTTCCAAGATATCCTTGGTAGGAACTCCTCTGAGGAAGGCTGTAGAGGTGGCTGTGGCCCTGGTGGAATGAGTTCTAATGCCTGTAGGTACAGTTTTGCCATGAAAGGAATAGCAAAAGCGTATGCAGTGGGCTATCCATTTTGAAATTGTCTGTTTGGAAATTGGCTTTCCTTGAGCTCCTACTGCATAGGCCACAAAGAGCTGTTCTGATTTTCTGATCGGCTTTGTTCTGTCCAAATAATAATGCAGTTGTCTGTGGATGTCCAAGGAATGTAGCAATCTCTCCCCTTTGTTTTGAGGATTAGGATAAAAAGTAGGTAAGTGTATGGCCTGATTTAAAGCTACCCTGGATACCACTTTAGGCATAAAGTACGGGTTGGTTCGTAAGGAAACTCTGTCCTGATGGAAGATGATAAAAGGCTGGACAGCCATGAGAGCCTGTAATTCTGAAACTCTACAAGCTGAGGTGATAGCCAGAAGGAAAGCAGTTTTCCAGGGCAAGTATTGCAAATCTGCTGAAGCAGCTGGTTCAAAAGGAGGCAGGGTCAGTTTTTCCAGAATGAAATTAAGATCCCAAGCAGGTATTGGTTGTTTCCTTGGAGGTCTCAAATTCTTGGACCCTCTGAGGAACTGTCTTAAGAGAGGGTGAGAGAATAAAGGTGGATCAGTGTTGTACTGTGCAGAAATGGCTGAGGCATGGATTTTGATAGGTTCATAGGTTCATACTAGGCTATCTGCCCAAGGGCATTCATAAGCCTAGCCCATAGTTTTGTGGCTTACTCCACCCCTTTAGTTTGGAGAAACTATGCCCATTATTTTGCTGTGCCTCTGTCTAGCAGTGACACTGAGGTAACCCCTGGGGTGTATCTGCGATCCCCCATCCATTGGTCAAGATTCCTCTTGAACAAGGCCAGCGAGGTGCTCTGCCTCACATAAACCGGGATTTTGTTCCACAGCATAGGGAGTCTTTGGGTGATGAATCTATCCCTCCAGCACGTCCTATTAATAACCATGTCGAGGTTTAAGTCTCCCGCCTTTGTGGCTCTGAGGGATCTAGATTTTTTGAGATGAAGCATGTTCATCAAATCTGGGTTTGACATGGCCTTGTATGTCAGGCATAGGTCACCTCTGAGCAAGCGGTAAGCAACTGAATATAACTGGAGTTCTTTCAGTCGGGCAGCATAAGGCAGATTTTTGAGACCCTTTATCCTTTTGGTGAGGAACTTTTGTGGCCTCTCCAGCTGCTGCAAGTGTCGGGTCAGATACATTCCGAATGGGGCATTGTACTCGATCATTGGTCTGATGAGTGATGAGTATAGGGAGACTATGACTTCCCTTGATCTAGATGTGAATCCCTTCATGATAAGGTGGGCAATAAAGGTCTTCCTAACTACTTTAGCAATATGGGTGTCTAATGAAAGGCTACTGTCCACCTGGGTTCCCAGGTCCCTGATAACTTCTTCTGTGATCAGGGGATTGCCTCCTATATGGTAGCTAGGGGTAACTTTATTTTTCCCGAAGGGTATGACTATGCATTTCTTGGCATTTAACTTTAGGCCATGGCTCTGGCACCAGTTATCCGTTTCTGTGAGACCCTTCTGAAGGATATCTGTGTCGGATGTGTTTTCAACTACGGCGCCCAGTTTGCAGTCATCTGCAAACTTTGTCAGCCATAACCCTCCTGTGTTTGCTTGTACTTCAGAAAAGTAGATGCCAAACAAGAGTGGGCCCAGGACTGAGCCCTGTGGGACACCACTTGTGACAGGCTTTGAGTCTGACATGGCGCCAGCAACTCTGACCCTGTGGGTTCTGTCACTCAGCCAGTTTGCAACCCATCTTGTAATGTATGGGTTTACATTTAAGTTGATGAGTTTATCAATGATGCCCGAGTGGGGTATTGTATCGAAAGCCTTCGCCAGGTCTAGGTAGGCTGTATGGACTGCCTTTCCTTCGTCAATGGCCTTGGTGACTGTTTCAAAAAAGTCAACCAAGTTTAAGAGGCATGATCTGCCTTTGACAAAGCCAAACTGGGTTGGATCCAAAGTCTGCAAATTCCTATGTCTTTATTTATGAGATCCATTATGATCCTCTCCATGGCTTTGCAGATAAGGCTTGTCAAGCTAATGGGACGGTAATTTCCAGGGTCGGTGGAGGCACCGCCTTTGTGGAGTGGGACCACAGTCGCTGTGCGCCACTCCGTGGGTACGATCCGGAGGTGAGACTAAGATTAAACAGCTGTCCTAACTGTGGGTTTAATTCCTCGTTGAGTTCATGGAGCACACAGCCGGGGACACCATCAGGTCCCATGGATGCTGTGTTCTTTGCCTTGGAGAGAGCAGTTCTCACCTGGGCATTAGAGATGTTTGGGGGGCTACAATCATTTGGTATAGATATCTCTCCTTTGGGGGGGGGAGAAGTTTGCACTGAACCTGTCAGCCAGTATGTTGGCAATGTCTGTAGGATCAGTAATCTTCACATCATTTTGAACTAATTCTGAGCATATCTGGGAGTTTCCTCCTAGGTTTCTGACATAGCTGAAGAATGCCTTATGGTTGTCTTTAGAGTCCTTAGCTATTTTTTTCTCAAAATTAGCTTTGGATTATTTTATGAGAGCTCTTAGCTTTTTACTTATAGTGATCAGCGGTGTCTTACCTTTTAAGGATTTTGCTCTATCTTGTAGTAGCTTTCTCCTTTTGTTGTAGAGTTTGTTTATGGCTGGGGTCCACCAGACTGGACGCTTGCCTTTGGTACAAAGAGTCTTTGTTTTGCTTGGGATTGTCTGATCTATGCAGCCCTGCAGGTGCTGGTAGAAGGCATTTGTAAGTGATTCAGCGGTTTGAGTAATGTTTACCGCCGGCTCAGGGGCCTTAAAGGAGACCACACTAGTCTTTAGGAGTGTGAAGTCGGCTTTCGAGAAGTTCTTTACTGTGGTCTTTTTTATTTCGGGTGGGGGAGGGATGAGGACCTCCAGCGAGATTAGTTTGTGATCTGATCTCACCAGTGAGGGGTATACTTACGGCGTTGAACATTGTGCTCCCATGTTCGTGATGATGAGATCAAGTATGTTTTCTCCTCTTGTGGGGATGGTGACTAGTTGTTCCATGGCATTTGAGTTTATGAATTCCAGGAACTTTTGGGCTAGAGTGTTTGGGCTTGAGTAGTGTTCCCAGTCTATATTAGGGTAGTTGAAGTCACCTAGTATGATGGTGTTCGGACATACATTTATCCCCTCCAGTGTTTTCAGGAAGGCCATATGAGGTTCCTGAGTTTGCGAGGGTGGCCTGTAACATGCTACAAATTGCAGAGCAGACTTGCCTATGGTTAATTGCACCTGGATGGTTTCCGATGCATCGTGCGTTGCCACCAATCTAGAGGTATGGGTGTCCTTGATGAATATGGATACCCTTCCTCCTTTCTTGGTATTGTCCGGGTTTTGGGGCCGGAACGCATGATATGAGGTAAAACCTGATAGTGCTGGGGTGCTCTCAGGAGCCTTGAACCAGGTTTCTGTCACAGCACAGACATCGATGTTCTCCATACTGAGAAGGGCCTCGAGTGTGTGCATCTTGAGGTTGAGACTTCTGGCATTGAGCAGCATTACCCTTAGTTTTTTTTCTTTGTTGTGTTCTAGGGTGGTAGGTTTAGAATTTGAGCCTTGCCTAAAAAGGCACTATGGGGGTGGCAAGAGCCTTTGCCAAAATCCGAATCCCAGGGTGACAAGTGCAAGCCGTCCCTTGTGAAGCAGCGTGGCTTGTCCAGCATGTCATCCCAGGCAGACAGACATTGATCCCCTTTGAATGACACCAGAGTTTAAGCCAATTGTTAAAGCTGATCATCTTATCTCTGTATTGTGGCATCATTCTTGGTGAAGGTAGGATACTGCTCAAGGTCAGGGTCATACCTGCTTGGGCTACATAATCAGAGAGCTCCTCTATGTCTCTTTTCATGTAGTCCAAGGAGGTACGCCTCAGGTCATTAACACCAGCGTGGACAATGATTGAGTCGTACTTGTACCTGCTGTTGAGAGACCTGAGTGCATGCGTTATGTGGCGGATTCTAGCACCCGACAGGCAGCTTACTGTTACCTTCTCCTTACTCAGTCTGGTGAGCGGGACGTCAGTGTGTCTGACTATGGAGTCACCAATGACTAGTGTGTCTGGCATTGTGTTTGGCCTTAAGGGCTGTGACTGCTTGACACTCTGACTGTGTGGTCTATGTGTTGCAGGTGTTGTGTTCTGAGGTGGTAGTTGTTTGGGTGTCTGCTTTGGTGGTCTCTGCTGTTTTGGTAGATTTTTGATCAGAGCCTCCGAGTATGCCTTTGTGTGTTTATGTGTATGATTTGAGGTTGTGATGGTATTATGTGAGACTGGGTCTATAGTGTGTGTGGTTACCTTCTCCTCCTGTCTGGTCTTGCCAGTCCTATGTTGAGAGAGCTCAGCCTCCAGTTTGGCCGTATAGTTGCATCTCGCATGTATTTGTGTTTTGTGGGAGGAGGAGAGGGTTGTCTGTGTACATGAGGCAATTGTAACATTGCCTCAATATTCCCAGGTTCACCAGCTGAGCAGGAGGGGACATTAGCAACTGATCCCTCGACATGCTAAAGGGAATAGACAGAAAACTTAAAAAAGGTTTTGGGGATGTGGGTGACCGAGAAACGGGTTTGCTTTTTGGGGTACTTTCTATAACAAGAGTGCTGTATCGAGGTGATAAGTACTGTAGGAGCAAGTGCTTGGCTATACAGATAGAGAATAGTCTACTTGGGAGTCAAGTAGAGATAATTTATAGTTGTAGGATACACTAAATAGAACAGTAGTATACTTTGAGAAAGGTAGTTTTAAGGGAAAATTTGAAGAGTGGACTTTAGGTAGCCCTAATAGTTTAAATCTGATTAACCGGCACTGCCCTAGTGTGCAACGGTAGCAGCTCCGCGCTAAATCGTGCTAACGCGTGCTTTATAGCAGGGGGCTGGAAAAAACAGGAAATGACCCAAAATGGCCAATGAATTACTAGTTGCTGCTTCTAACCACTCCTCTGAGGACAACAAGCAGCTCAGTACTCCCCACTCCCACTGGTGAGTAAAGAAACTACCTCTGGCCACACAAGAAAATGGAGGAACACAGAAACCAAATACAAAGCCCAGGGATCAGCAAAATCTGATCACTGGAACAACTAGCTAGGAAAGTTTAGGAAAGAAGTATTTTTTTGTTTTTTTTTTTTTGCAAACAGACAGAAAAAATGCAGTAAATGCTGTGTTTTCGACTAAATTGCTATCAAAGGCTGGTACACTTGAGTGAATTAGCCTGTTTGTTACTTTTAAGCAATACTTTAGCCAACAAGAGCAATCAACAATTTAAGCACACAAAAACAGGAAAATAAGGTAATAAAACAGTAATATAGGCACAAACAGTAGTCGAAAAGCTCAAAAGATCGAAAATGTAAACTAAAAAGTTTAAAAAATACTTATGATCAAGAAAGTTGCTTTTTCTGCTCTCTGCTGGCTTAGGAACTCTGCAGGGGACCACGAGGAGCTATGCCAAGTTCTCTAATGCCAGAAAAGCCCGCCAAAGCGTGCTTTATAGCAGGGGCTGGAAAAAACAGGAAATTACCCAAAATGGCCAACGAATTACTAGTTGCTGCTTCTAACCACTCCTCTGAGGACAAACAAGCAGCTCAGTACTCCCCACTCCCACTGGTGAGTAAAGAAACTACCTCTGGCCACACAAGAAAATGGAGGAACACAGAAACCAAATACAAAGCCCAGGGATCAGCAAAATCTGATCACTGGAACAACTAGCTAGGAAAGTTTAGGAAAGGAGAAGTATTTTTTTTTTTGTTTTTTTTTGCAAACAGACAGAAAAAAATGCAGTAAATGCTGTGTTTTCGACTGAGAAAGTCAGTCCACTGCTTAGCAGTTCAGTCAAATATTGTAGTATTTGTGGTAAATTCAGTTTTTCAGGGTCCTGGCCCTTTTTCTCATTCCAGGTACAAAAACGTTTTTCCATTTTGCAGAGTAAGCTTTTCTAGTTGATGGCCTTCTGGCCTCCAAAATGACATCCTGCACCTCCTTGAAGAGTAGGGCCTGCTGTGATGCTAAGGAATCTTCCATGCAGCTAGACTGAGTGTTTTTAGTTGACTGTGAAGAGTTTTGAAGCTGTGTTGAGTCAGAAGAAGAGGCATTAGAGGCAGGGTCCATGGTGGCGAATGCGTCAGGCTCCTCAGGAGTGGGTACCAGTGTTGTCTTGGCCAGTCCGGAACAATGAGGATCATCTTTGGCCTGTCTGCTCTGGTCTTCAATAGCACTTTGGGCAGCAGAGGAAGAGGTGGGAAGGCATAAACTGTCATTGATGCCCAACTGAAAGAGAGCGTCCACTCTCCAGGCCTTCGGATGGAAGATCCTTGAGCAGAATTTTGTCAATTGACGATTTTTGTGGGAGGCAAATAGATCTATGTCTGGCCTTCCCCATTCTTGGATTATTTCTGTAAAAACTTTTGGATGCAACTTCCATTCGTGTGGATCTGTCATATTCCTGCTTAGGTTGTCTGCCAGCGTGTTTTCCTTGCCTGGCAAGTACTGTGCTTGTAGTTCCATTTGTAAGTCCATGGCCATGTTCCAAAGTGACATGGCCAGTCTGCATAGGGGTTAAGAATGTGTTCCTCCCTGCTTGTTTATGTACCACATAACTGTGGTGTTGTCCGTTCTTATCAAATGTTGACCTGGTTGTAGAAAGTTCTTGAAAGCTATAATAGCATTTATTACTGCTAGCATTTCTTTTTGATTGATGTGAAGGTGCTTTTCTTTTTGGGACCATTTGCCCTGAATGTTATGTCATGTGCGCCCCCCAGGCATAGTCTGAAGAGGTTGTTGTGATGACTTGATTTGCTTGAGGCTTGCTGAAAGGAAGACCTGTGTTTGTTTGGCATGCTTGAGCCCACCACAGAAATTCCTTTTGCAGACATGGAATTAGTGGTATTATTGTTTCCAAACTGTGGCTGTGTTGAGACCATATGTTTTTCAGGTACCATTGTAGTTTCCTCATATGCAGCTTTGCACATGGGATTAGTAAGATGCAAGATGCCATGAATCCCAGAGCCTGCAGAATTTTCCTTGCAGTAAGCCTGGTGCAATTTGCTAGTGTTCTAAGTATTGGATTAGTTGCCCCTGCTTTTCTGGCGTCAGGCAGGCCATCTGGGTGTTTGTGTCCAAGTTGGCACCCAGGAAAATTATCTTCCGAGAGGGTATTAGTCTTGATTTCTTTTTGCTGACTGTGTATCCCAGAGAGTTCAATAACATTATTACGTAAGCCAGATGTTTCTGAAGGATGTGTTTGCTGTCCGCTTGGATCAGGCAATCGTCCAAATAGGGATATATTTGTATCCCTTGAAGTCTGCAGTAGGCAATTACTGATGCCAGGCATTTTGTGAATACTCTGGGCGTAGTAGATAAGCCAAAGGGCAATGCAGAAAATTGATAATGAGTTGAACCTGCAAGAAATCTGAGGTATCTTCTGCAATTTTGTCTGATTGGGACATGCAGGTATGCCTCCTTGAGGTCCAATGTTACCAGCCAAGACTCCTTGCCCAGCATGGGAAGAAGCTGCTGTAGAGTGAGCATCTTGAATTTTGGTACTAGTAGGAATGTGTTTAGGATGGATAGATCCAGAATAGGTCTCCAATCTTTTCCCTTCCTTGGCACCAGAAATAGCCTGGAATAAAACCCTTGACCTTGTTCGTGCATAGGTACCTCTTGAATAGCTTTCATGTTTATGAGATCTGTAATTAGCCTTTGTGCCTCTGCCCTTTGATTGTGTGGCAGGTTTGGCATGCCTCTCATTTTTGGAAGGGTGTGAAAATGGAATTTGTAGCCTCTGTTTATAATGTTCAGGATCCATTTGTCCTTTGTGACAGTATGCCAATTTTTTGAAAATAATGCCAGCTTTCCTCCCAAGGGGGCCACCTTTTGAGATCTGGTTGGCATGCAAAGTGGAAAGTCATTGGGTTTGCTTTCTGATAGATTGCGAGTTGTCCTCACCACCTCTTTGTGTAGGAGATTGCCATTGTCTGCCTCTGTACGATCCTTGGGATTTGTCCTCTGCCCCTCGGGAGCCTGTATCTGCCTCTTTGGGGTCTGTCTGTGGCAGGAAAGGACCAGTTTTTGGAAGGCCAATTTCTACTAAAACGTGGGGGTTGAACCTGTAGAAATTATTTCACAGTTTGCATTGATTTAGCCTTTTCCTCCATTTTCCTTAATACCTCCTCAGCATTAGTACCAAATAGTACATCCTTTTGAAGAGGAGCGTCTAGTAATTTATCTTTGACATGATCAGGTAAGGCTTGTTCCTTAAGCCAGGCATGCCTACGTATGACTGATCCTGTAACAGCAGCTCCGCATGAGGCCTCTAGAGCATCAAAATGACATTGTAAGGTATGCTTACCCACTTGTTCTGCACTATGCATCAAGTCCTGCAACTCCTTCAAGTCTGGTTGCTCAGGTTGTGACATTTTACTTTTCAATTGTGATAACATAAACTGTTGGTATTTTAGCATATGAAACTGACAGTTTAAGGCCCTCATAGATAAGGTAGCCGAGGTATATTCCTTTTTCCCCCACCTTTCTAAGGATCTGGAATCTCTCTCGGAAGGCAAAGGATTTTTAGCAATGGAGGCCTTAACTCCCTTGGGGCCCTGTGAGATGGTTTCTGGGTCAGCAGCATGGCTCTTGTATAGAAATTGGTGTGAGTCAGGGACCCTGTAGTACCTGTCAGGCTTAACTGGAGCTGGAGGTAGAGAGTCCGGGTTAAGGCAGGCCTCCGAGTAAACATCATCTAGGATGTCCAAGACAGGAGGTATAGCCAAAGGCCTGTGCTGAGGAAGCAAGAGAAATTCCCTGAGCCTTTTCTTAGAATCAGAATAATCCTGGCCTTCCCAGTGGAAGTGTTCCCTTAAGGTATGCAAAGTTTCCCCAAATGAGTAATCCTCAGGGGGGGGATACAGAAGGGATGGACTCCTCCATATCAGAGTCTTCAAAAGGGGAGTAAGAATGTTCCTGAGCATCACAGTGCTCTGAAATAATGGAGCCCTGATCAGAGGAGGGGGAATCTTCCTCCACTCTAGGCCTTTTGTCTGGAGGGGGCTGAGAACCTCTGATAAGAGTAATTAAATCCTCAGCCATTTTAAGCATCTGTTTCTTAGGCATGGGGCCTGGAGATGGGCCCTGTGCAGCTGGTCTCTTAGAGTGCATGGTTGCTTTAGACTTAGTGAAAGCCTTGATAGAAAAAGAAGAGGAAGGTCTGAAGACACCTTGAGTGGAGGTGGACCTGTCCACATTCTGAGTTTCAACTCTGACAGTGGCTTCGGTATCTGTAGTCGGGGTGTGGGACGAGGAGCCTGCGACCTCGGGTATAGGAGACACCGTCAAAGGCAGGTCGTCAGTAGGCAGGGGCTGCGTAGGTGCCTCACTGAGAACCAGACCACGTGTAGCCGGCTTTGGCGTGGTGTCGGTAGAGTCCGCGGACCTCGCGTGTCGGTCCTTGTCTTTTTGTTTTTTATCGGAGTATCCAACGACATAGTATAGTAAATGCTTTTCCAAAATAATGCTGGGCGAACTCCGCCCGACGCTTAATAGTGCGTTTGTTGAATGTAGCACAAAAGCGGCAGGCCGAGACCTCGTGGTCAGGGCCTAAACAAGGTATACAGAGGGAATGGAAATCCTTATGCGGTATTTGCTTCCCACAAGAAATACAATTATTAACTTTGTCTGAAATCGGTCTGAGGCAAGAAAAGTTTCCCCAATGGGGTACTTAGCTTTTAAGAAGACTTCGGTTTCCAAATTTTCGTAATCTCAGGAGCTGGCCGACCGGCACTTGTGAACTGCTTCTGCTTCGGGCACCGCGTGGCAAGAAAGACTGGAAAAAATGGCGTTGGCTGGTTCTTTTATACCCCTGTCGCACTGACATCAGGGAAGAAGCGACGACAACCGACGCCGGACCTAGACTTTGGAATTCGGCTGACCGAGGACCCGCCTGACGGCAGGAGAACCCATCTGTAAGGACTGCAGCTGTATGCACGATGAACATCAGGCATGAGTAAAGTGGAAAGACTGCAGCACAAATAAACAATGGGCATCTATGAATATAAAAGTTTAAACTATTATGGAATATTAAAATATCTGAACTTGTATAGTGTCTCATATAGCTGTTCAAGCAAACCATATTGGCTATATTTCCTAAGAATTCTAACATTTCCATTCTAATTTTTTGCTCCATGGAAAAAAAAGTACCAAAGGTTTAACTGTTGCCAAATAAGTACTACATAATTCTGACATAACCTTTAGAAGACTCGTATTTCTTGACTTTTTTTGTGATTTTCAATTGCTTGTAGACCACCATATATTCTGGTATCACATCACGCAAAAGTCCAGAATTCTCCAAATCAGTTGCATCAGTTTCCCATTCTTCATTCCAAATATACCATCTTATCCTTCAGCTGTAATGGGTTTATGCTGGTTGTTGTTCTTCGGATTTGTTGATATTTACAGTAGTGACATTAAAAATGACAGCAGGATTATATTAAGGTAACACATTACTGAGAAAATGATGATGTGACGGCATCTCAGAAAATGTTAAGATGTTTGTATAGTGCACTGAAATATATGCCAGTACTTATAAGGCAATGATAAAGCAAAGAGAAATTAGTTTATGTAACAGGAGGAAGGAAATAACCTCAAACAGAATACCTCATGGCAAAGATTCCAGATCAAAACTCTGCATTTTTGAAGAATAACTTATAAACAGAATGTGGGTAATGTAGGAAAAGACTAAAATAGAGAAAGATTGAAACTTATTAATTAAATAATGCATACTGTACACAAGAAGGCTTTTAATGAGACAAAGAACAATAGTATAGTTTTACCTAAGAGTATTAATGATAAACTGAAATATAAGTATCTAGTTTAAAAGATATAACATGGGACTATTGATCAATGGCTAATGAAATGAAAGTTTTTATTTTTTCTAACATATTTTTCAGTTAAGTGAAAGTATTTAAATGCTGTGCAAACTTCTCTGAAGTATTAGAGGCAAGGTTCCAGGAGACTTGTGTACAAAACACAAATACATAGGCTGGTACTTCATATCAGGGTGAGATATATATGAAGTTATAGTATGAATAATAAATTATCAAGTTCTGACAGATCTGACAGATCATCTGTTTGAAAAGTACAAGTAAGCATCTTGCTTGTTATAGTATTATAGGTTCCTTCAAATTTTGGGCTAGTGATACAGTTAACTTTTATGTGCAACCTGCTCTCACTTAAAGTGACACTGCAGGTCTCAGTACTGCATAATAAAATAAGGTCTAGTGGCAGATATCCACAGATGAACACAAATGTATAATGGCAATAAGGTAGACTTCCATTAAAGTATTCCTACATATAGTGTACAGTAATTTAATTTTTTATGATGATTACACTGCCTCTACACAAATTAATTTGAAAACATACAAAATGGATCCTTATTTATGCATAAAGTATGTCTCAAGTAATTTTCTGACCATCAACATATATTTTTGGAAGTATTGGAAAATGCAATTTAATAATTATGTGTGTTAGAATTTTTATTAATTGTTGTTCTTCCTATGCATTAAACATAAACTGATTACATTTTATTCAGCTTAAACCATCATCAGACTTGCACTCTGCATCCATAGATTCTTCCAGTGCTCTCCAATACAGAAGTATCTCAGATGGTTTGAACCGATGAGTGGTAACAATATTACGAAAAGAGCATACAGAAAATTGAATTCTATGTGAAAAGAATACATTTTTTGTAGTGAGAGGCTCTGGAGTTATATTCAGCTTGGAAAGACATAGTCCAACATATACATCCTCTAGGTTTACTACAGGAACATGTCGTGATGCATTATAAATCTTTTGAGCTAAATCTGCCGAGAAAACATAACCTGTTCCAGAACAAAATGGTGGGTATGTCTTTTCAGGATACTCAGCCTCACTGACATACCACTTACTTGATGTGTCCCTCAGAGGTCTTTCATTTAACTTTATAAACCCAGTAAAAAAATTTGTTTTCTTGTCCTTTTTCAGCAGAAGGTCCACAAGGTAAAACACATTGATAAACATATCAGAGTCAGTTTTCATAACAAAGCTGGATGAAGAGCAAAATAGACTGACCCACTCAATACCCATTAGTGTTTTGAGAGTCAGGTTATGGTATGTGTCAAGAAAATTCTTTTGGATAATGTCTCCATGTTGTGCATTTTCATTGGCTAATGTATCCTGATGAACATGGCTCTCTGTGGTCCCAATGAGAAAATATGTCACAACTGTTTTGTTTTGAATTAGTCTGATTTTACCCCAAGTTTTTCGTACAGCTGCCCGTGCTTTCAGCTGATCATGTGTTGTGGATACAAGAATCACCAAATATGGAGGATCAACCATGCAGTCAGTTTCTGGAGTCAGTAGAAAATCTGTTTTCTGAAAACGTTTGGTAACTTGATGACTATAAAGCACTAAGGGCCTGTAAGATGGAACTTGCCAAGTGTACCATAGTATTACTATGCACAGAAAAAGTAGCACCAACAATATGAGGAAATTAAGGGTCTTTCTTTGAAGTATGAATTGAAGCATCTGAAAAATAAGAAAACATATATTTATCATTAGTTTTACAATTAATACTTAACACACTGAAATCTATGATTAATATTATATAAATTTATTTTGATTGCAAATGTATTGTTCTGAGTCACACAGCATAAATTTGAACACTTATAAACAAGCTCTGATGTAAACAAATTAAACAAAGATGAGTAATATTTAAATGTTTTCACAGATGTGGCATTTTTGAAGTATAATGGAGTCCTTACTGGGAATTCAATAAACTCTGTGTAAGCTTTTCCAGAGCCTACACAGACTTTACGTGTTTGCTTGGTGAGCAGTGGTGGTAAATTCATATTCATGCCACACACCACATTTAAAGTAACACAGATAGCAGCAAACATACAGAAATGTTTACCTATGGGCAAACTAGGTGTGTGGGATTGAATTGAATGTACAATGATTACCAGGGTTAATAATATATCAATATATATGGCCCAAACACATTACAGGACAGTGTATACAGTGAAGAGTATTGTGGAATCTCATTTCAGGCATCCTGTACAAAAGTAATGTAAATGCTCTGTAACAGTACATGGACTGTCATTTAAAACACAATCAGGGGAAGTATGTGTATTGAATAGGGACACACAGATGAATTGTAGGAATGAACACAAGGAAAGTGGACAGGTGAAATATCTTCATGCACAGTTGTAGCAGGAACACTAATCACATAACAACATGATATAGCACAGACTGCACAGTGTAAATGTATATTATATGACTGTCACACAAGGTGATACCAATGGAGAAGATGCCTGCAATATCAGCATCCTGACATGTACAATGGAGAGGACATCAGGGATGTTATCTACAATAGGGGTTAGCTGCATATTGTGATGCTATGCAAAATGAGTTGCCTGAATATGACTATAATCTCAGCAGAAGTCTCCACCAAGTGGGACACAGTTACAGGCTCATGGACAACAGTAAATTGAAGCACTCTACACTGACTAGAGACCGCCAGATTTAATGCATACACTACAGCACAAGTCTGACTTGGAGAGTGTAAGACAACACTTTATAAGTGATCACATCAGCAGTGTCTGGTGAAAGGAAGATGGTAGTAGCAGCATCCGACATACAGATGTAAAATGCTCCCTCTAATGTCAAGCAAGTGCAAACACACACACACACACACACACACACACACACACACACACACACACACACACACACACACACACACACACACACACCAGCTGACTGCAGTGAGAACAAAACCCCTGACAATCTAAGTACATGGACTAGAGAAATCAGTACTTTATGCAGGTGTCACGGCACAAGTCTGACTTTTACAATGCTGCAGGACAGCTTATAGTGGATGACATCAGCTGTTGATGTTGGAGAGAAAATGTTGGGATGCCTGCATGAAATGGATGTGTAGACATGTGCAGCTGTCAAAAAACTGATGCTCCATGGGTTTGGAATGGTGACTGCAAGATACTCAATTATCCTCTTCTTTCTAGACACACACCCACATATACTAGTTGTTTGCAGTGAGATTAGAACCTCTCCCTATCTAATACATAGACTAGAGAACTCAGTATGTCACGCAAGTGCCAAGGCACAAGTCTGACTTTCACAAAGCTGCATGACAATGTATAGTGGATGACATCAGCAGGGGATGCTGGTGAGAAGATGTTGGGAGGCCTGTATAAAATGGATGTGCAGGCATGCGCAACTATCATAATATTGGTACTCCATGAGTTTGGAGTGTCAACTGCAAGATATTCAATTATGCTCTTCTGACTAGACATACACACACACACACACACACACACACACACACACACACACACACACACACACACACACACCAGTTGACTTAAGTGAGATTAGAACCCCTACCTATTCAGTGCTTTAAAAAAAGTGTTATGGCACAAGTCTGACTTTTACAAGGCTGCATGAGAACTTATAGTGGATGACGTCAACCTCCCTGTGCTGTAAAGCATTTTGTGATTTGTTAGAGATGGATGATATGAAAATGTTTTGACAACACATAAGCAAGAGATATGGCTTGGGGTGAGAGAAGAAAACAGATAAAATTAGTACCATTATATGTGACATCCAATGCATTATCACAATAATACAACTATTTTATCTGGAAGTTCACATTTAAGTATACTTTCTAACAACTATAAACTATAAATACAGATTGTTGAAAGTAATATTTGCAATGTGCAGATATTACACGTATATTTTGTAAAATTATACAGATTAAAGTCAACAGCAGGCCATTTGTGCCACTTGTGTAGAATTTAATTCATGTGCTATTTTTCAAGGATTACACTGTTTTATCCTTGCTTCTTGTGGTATAACATCTGACTACAGTCTTACACTTGACTCCTACATTTGGTTTGTGCTATAGACTAAAGCATGCATACTTGCTTTTACAGTTGCATACTTTGCTACAACTGTATAGAAACAGAAAAAAAACTTTTTTTTTCATTTAAAAGCTGCAATAATACTTCTCTTGTGGTGCACGCCTACCCCTTGTTTTCCTCAGTCTCTCTAGACACTCAGCATGGGCCTCCCTATTTGCAATGAGTTCTGCACTAGCTGTGTAAGGAAAAGAGGAGAACAGAAGAGCATTGTGCATACCAGTTTTGCCTACATTTACATTTCTATTATAAATTATCATTATTAGTATGCTTATACAACTGTGCAACTGTGGGATGTTGCTTGTTCTGAACTCATCCATCCACTGATAGTGTATATCTCTCTTGCACTTTTTAGGTCATTAAAGAGGTGCCAACCCTGTTCTCCAGTGCATGGGTGGAATGCCAGTTGCACTGGATACAGCATTGGTCAGACTATTCCAAGTCTCAGACTTGTACTGAGAGCTGCTATAGTCCCCCTGCAAAAGCCTTTTTCTGTGGCACTTTACATGGAGTCCAATAAAGATTTTGGACTCCTGAACATCCCAGCTCTGTGCCCAAAATTGGGCACCTTCCCTTCTAACACCAGACATGTCTAACCAGAAAACACAGCAATAGCTAATTAAGATTTCCTGCCAATGCATCTTATCATGTTTACTGGTAGTGCACAAACCTGAGCAATGATGATAGCCCTCATACATATAAATCATATCAGCTCTACTATTTATAATTATGTATAAAGTGTTATAAGTCATATTTACTATAATGTGAAATGTAACAGTAAAAATGTCTGGAATTTCCTGTATTAGAACCCAGTAACCTGTCTATGGCAGCCGTATACTTACAACTGTTGTCACAGGAATATTTAACTAACACTTGGATAGTTTCCTGTTCATTACTATAAATTGAACTGTAACAACGATAGAAGTATGTTGAACTTCCTGTATTAGAACCCAGGACCATCTGTATTACAGCCCTACACTTATACCTGCTGCCATAGGAATAGTTAAATAACAGTTGGATATTTCCCCTATTCATTATTAACTTCTGTGTGTTAAGTGATGTGCAACACCACTTAGCATGTTTGCACAGTACCCAACACACTTGATACAGTGTATCCATTTTGAAATAGTCTACTGTCTGCTTCCACTCTGAAGGTGTTCCATGCCTGCAAGTGTTGGGGAAGCTTTCTAATCACCGTGCAATGTCGCTAAGTGTTGCATGATGGAAAGCAAAGAATGCAACAATGTATCCTTTTTGACATTTAGAATGTCTATGTCTTTCTGCAGGTGTTCTATCTACTTCCTATGTGAGCCACTAGTCCAGGTTTGCATGATGATAAGCTTTGTGCAAACGAGATAAACAAAGCTAAACTTGTTTTAGCCTTGTGATCAGTCTTTTTAGGTGTCATGCTTAAAAGACAAAGGTGGGACTTGAAAGTACAGTTGTGTACACTTACCATAAATGTAGATGTTTGAGTGTATTCACTGTTGCAGTCATCACACTTGGGTTATCCTGCCAGGGGTAGCTCTCAGTCGGCTTGAATACCAAAGGCTTAGTATTTCTGCGTCAGTTGCTATCTCACCAGGACTGACGTCAGGTCGTCAATGATATAAAATCAGGTAGCCAACACCATTACATCAGTTTCTCTTGCCCCAACTGTCAGGAGCCCCCAAATAGGGAGCTAGATTATGGTTGAAGAACACCACCAGAAGAAAGTAAATACCAAAAATTGCCAGTAGGGAGAGAGGAAGAGAGAGAGAGAAGGGGGCTGAAAGGTGTGAAACCAGGACTGCAACAGTGAATGCACTCAAACATCTACATTTATGGTAAGTGCACACAACTGTACTATGTTCTTTGTGTTTCACTGTTGCAGTCATCACACCTGGGTTGATTCCCAAAGCTGAAGAAAAGGGTGGCGACAGTCAAGAAGACTGGGGGTTGGCTAGGATGCCCTGCAAGACTGCAGTCGCAAAGCCTGCCCTGGATTTGGAGAAGATAGGCAGGTGGTAATGCTTGGTGAAGGTATGAACAGAAGTCCATGTTTCAGCCTCCAGGATGTCCCTGGTGGGGGCACCTCTGAGAAAAGCTGCAGAGGTGGAGGTTGCCCTGGTGGAATGCATCCTGACTCCCTTGGGGGCGGTTTCCTGTTTGTAGCAGAAATAGATGCAGTGTGCTATCCATTTGGAGATTGTTTGTTTGGATAGGGCTTTGCCCTCTGCCTCTGCTGTGAAGAGGACTAGCAATTGGTCAGTTTTTCTAAAAGATTTAGTCCTATCCAGACAGAATCTGAGCTGTCTGTGCACATCAAGAGTGCAGAATCCTTCCCCCTTGTTTTTTGGGTTAGAGAAAAAGGTGGGTAAATGAATGGATTGGATTGGTTGAAAGCCACACTGGACACCACTTTTGGCATGAAGGATGGGTTAGTCCTGATGGAGACTCTGTCAGCATTGAAAATGATGAATGGCTCTACAACCATGAGTTCTTGTAGTTCTGAAACTCTTCTAGCTGAAGTGATGGCTAGAAGCAAGGCTGCTTTCCAAGAGAGGAATTTTAACTCTGCAGGTTCAAAGGGAGGTAGGGTGAGGTTTTCCAACACAGAGTTAAGGTCCCAAGGGTAGGAGCTGTTCTGGGAGGTCTTAAGTTGTTAGCCCCTCTTTGGAACTGTGATGAGGGGGTGTAAGAAGAGAGGTGGCTCTGTGCTGTAATGAGCAGAGATGGCAGAGGCATGAATTTTAATAGAAGAGAAGGATAGACCCCTGTGTAGTAGGTCTGCTAGGTAATCCAGGATGAGAGGTAGGGAGGGTTGTGCTGTTTCAGCTCCCTTAGCCTGGATCCAGGTGCAAAACCTTTTCCACTTGTCAGCATGGGATTTTCTAGTGCTGGGGCATCTGGCCTGACATATAACATCTAGGACTTGTTTGCTTAGGCAGGCAGCTTGCGGAGAGGTCAAGAAATAAGCCAGGCTGCCAGGTTGAGGGTCTGCAATTGGGGATGCATGAATTCCCCATTCTTCTGGGTCAGGAGTGTTGGGATCTGAGGTAGATGCCATGGTGGCAGGGGTGAAAGGCTGCACAGCAGTGGGTACCAGTGCTGGCATGGCCAGTCTGGGGCAATCAGGACTACCCATGGCTTTTCCTCCCTTATTTTGAGCAGTAGTCTTGAAATGAGTGGGAGAGGGGGAAATGCATAGACCAAGAGGTTTACCCATCAGAAGGACAGAGCATCCACTTTCCAGGCCTTGCTGTGAGGTTCCCTGGTGAAGAATTTGCTGAGCTGATGATTGGAATGGGAGGCAAAGAGGTCCACCTTTGGGGTGCCCCATTTCTGGGTTACAATGGTGAAGGTCCTGTGGTCTAGCTGCCACTGGTGTGGGTCTAGCAGGTTTCTGCTTAAGTTGTCTGCCAGACAGTTTAGGAAGCCTGGCAGGAATTGTGCTAGCAGGTGTATTTGCATGGCTGAGGCCGTGTGCCAAAGGTCATGGTGAGCCTGCTGAGAGGATAAGAGCTTGTCCCTCCCTGCTTGTTGATATACCACATCACTGTGGTGTTGTCTGTTTTGATCAGTAGACGCCCCAGGAGAGTAGGGGTCTGAAAGCTGTCAGAGCATGCTGAACAGCTAGCATCTCTTTTTGATTGATGTGCAGATGCATTTGATTTAGGCTCCAATGGCCCTGAATGCACCTGCCATTCAGGTGTGCATCCTAGGCATAGTCTGATGCGTCTGTGGTGAGGGTCTGGGCGGCATGGGGTTGTGAGAAGGGAAGTCCCTTGTTGTGGTTGCATGCTGCTGCCCACCAAAGAAAATCTTTCCTTAGACAAGGTATCATTGGTATGAAAGTTTCCAGGTCTTAAGAGTGTTGACATGAAAGACATTTTAGGTACCATGGTAGTTTCCTCATATGCAGTCTGGCGTATGGGATGTGTAGAATGCAGGACGCCATGACCACTAGAGCTTGCAGGATTTTCCTTGCAGATAACTGGGTTCTGGTGGCTAGTTGAGAGAAGTAGCCTGTGAGGTAGGATTGCTTTTCTGGAGTAAGGAATGCCATCTGGGATGCTGTGTCCAGGCTTGCTCCCAGGAATACATTTGTTTGTATGGGGACTAGTTTTGATTTCTTTTCATTGATTGTATACCCCAGGGAGGTCCTTTGCAAAGGTCAGGTGCTGTAGCAGCATTTCCTGACTGTCTGCCTGAATCAGGCAATTGTCTAAGTAGGGGTAAATTTGAATATTTTTTGTCTGCAAAAAAGCAATGGCTGGAACCGGGCATTTTGTGAAAACTCTGGGAGCAGTGGATAAGCCAAAGGGAAGCTCAGAGAACTAAAAGTGCATAGATTCTGCCCTTAAACGTAGATATTTCCTGCAAGATTCCCTGACTGGGATGTGTAGGTAGGCCTCTTTTAGGTCTTGGGTGGCTAACCAAGCATCCTTGGAAAGCACAGAAAGAAGCTGCTGGAGGGTGAGCATTTTGAATTTTAGTATCACCAGAAAGGTGTTTAGAATGGATAGATCAAGGATTAGGTGCCATGTGCCCTCTTCTGGGTACCAGGAAGAGTCTGGAATAGAAACCTTGGCCTAGCTGGTCTGCAGGAACATGCTGTGTTGCAGTCATGGTGAGCAGGGAAAGGACTTGCTTTTTGGCCTCTGCCCACTGGTTTGGAGGAAGATCTGGGAACCCTTTTGAGGTTGGCAGAGTGTGGAAATAAAATTTGTATCCATGGGACACTATGTTGAGGACCCATTGGTCATTGGTAATAGAGGCCCAGTTGTTTGCATGAAATGAGAGTTTTCCTCCTAGGAGCACAAGCAGGTGGGCAGAGGTAAACGGTGGAAGAGTAAAGTCATTGTCAGTTCTTACCTTAAGGGGGTGGTTTAGCACTCGCTGTTTTTGAAGAGGAGGAACTCCATTTCTTAGATCTCTGCATTCCCTGGGACTGCTGTCTGTGGGTGTCTGCTTCTCCTGGGTCTGGGCTGAGCTGGCCTGGAGGGGGCCAGAAAGGATCAGTGCTTGGAGGGACAATGCCTAGTGAATCTCGGAGGCTGGACCTGTAAAAAGTCTTTAACTGACTGAATAGATTTAGCTTTTTCTTCCATCTTTTTTTTTAAGACCTCTTCTACCCTGGTGCCAAACAAATTGTCTTTGTTCAACAGTGCATCCAATAATTTTGATTTGACATGGTCTGGCAAGGTCTGTTCCTTAAGCCAAGCATGTTTCTAAGGACAGAACCAGTGACTGCTGCCTTGTAAGATGCTTCTAGGGCATCAAAGCCACATTGCAAGGTGTGCTTAGTAACTTGGCTTGCAGAATGTATAAGCTTTTTATTTTCTGCACAATAAGGAGTTCCATGGTATGCTGCACATATTTCAGCATGTGGAACTGACAATTTAGTGCCCTAATAGCAAGAGTTGCAGAGGTGTATACTTTTTTACCCCATCTGTCTAAAGCTTAGGAATCCCTGTCTGAGAGGGTGGGATTCTTACCTGAGGTTGTTTTAATTCCTTTAGGTCCTTGAGAGATGACCTATAGATCAGCAGTATGATTTTTGAAAAGGAATTTGAGAGAGTCAGGGACTCTGTAGTACCCGTCAGGTTTCCTGGGAACAGGAGGAAAGGTGTCAGGAGTCAAACTGGATTCCATAAAAACATCATTCACAACATCCAGAACAGGAGGAATGGCTAAAGGTCTGTGCTGTGGTAAGTCTAAGAATTCTCTGAGTCTCTTTTTTGACTGAGGACAGTCCTGACATTCCCATTGGAAATGCTCCCTTAAAGTATGTAGGGTTACACCAAATGAAAAATCCTCAGATGGAGAGGCAGAAGGAATGAATTCCTCTGCATCAGAGTCCTCATAAGCAGAGAGGAGTTGCATGTCTTCATATTCAGAAACATCAGAATCATCGGATTCCTGTTCACATAAAACTACTGGGGACAAGTCTCTTTTTCTTTTGGAAGGGGTAGCCTGACTTTCCCTAATAAGCATAATAAGGTCTTCCGCCATTTTAAGCATTTGAGGTTGAGGCATGGAAGCAGGTGTCTGAGCTTGGGTCATCAGTTTTTTGGGCGGAATTCATACCCTGTGCCTTAGAAACTTGGTAGTTTTAGAAAGATCTGAAGATGCGAAAGAAGTTGGTTTGTGTTGAGTATTGGTAGTGTGAAGAACTTCTTACTGAAGCCATATCGGAATTCTAGGACTGAAAGCAAAAATATCTGGCTACAATAATGGCCCAATGATGTATAGTTCTGGCATTGAACAAAGCACAAAAGCGACAGCGAGGGATGTCGTGGCCTGGGCCTAAACAGGTGACGCAGTAAGAATGGAAGTCTTGTGTGATATTTGCTTTCCACAGGTGAGACCATTGCTAACTTTTTCTGACATCGGTTAGAGCAAGAAAAAAGGATCCCCAACAGGGTACTTAGCTTTAGAAGACTTCAACTTCAGTTCGGAAATGAAAACTCAGGTAGTGGCCGACCGGCACTCATGCAAACTGCTTCTGCTTCGGGCTCCTCAGCAAGAAAGACTGATGTACTGGCATCGGCTGCCTGATTTTATACCACTGATGACCTGATGTCAGTCCTAGAGCGACAGCAACTGATGCAGAAATACTAAGCTTCTGGTATTTGGGCCGACTGAGGGCTACCCCTAGCAGGATAACCCAAGTGTGATGACTGCAACATTGAAACACGAAGAAAGTACAGTTGTGTACACTTACCATAAATGTAGATGTTTGAGTGTCTTCACTGTTGCAGTCATCACTGTAGGGTTCTTCCTGCAGGCAGGCAGTCCTCGGTCGGCCAGAATCCCAAAGTCTGGGTCCGGCGTCAGCTGTTCAGTCATGCTCCCTGACGTCAGAGCGCCAGGAGTACAAAGCTGCCAGATGACGCCATGTTCTCCAGTTTTTCTTGCCGCAGATGTCAGGTGCCCAAAAGTGAAGGCTAATAGTAAAACAAAAATGTAACATACAACAAACCCCATACTCTGTAGCAAATACACCTCAGAAGAAGGGTGAAGTAGGAAACCACAGTAATGAAAGTGTAAGAGGGGACAGGAGGGTGGGTAACCCAGACTGCAACAGTGAAGACACTCGAACATCTACATTTATGGTAAGTATACACAACTGTACTATGTTCATCGGGTTTCACTGTTGCAGTCATCACTGTAGGGTTGAATCCCAAAGCTGAGATAAAGGATGGTGGTTATAGAGTAGAAGGGGTGGCTAGAAGGCCCTGCAAGACTGCAGAAGCAAAGCCTGCCCTAGACTTAGAGTAAAGAGGGAGATTACAGTGCTTAGAGAAAGTATGCACTGAACTCCAAGTTGCAGCTTCCAAAATATATTTGGTAGGTACTCCCCTGAGAAAGGCAGCTGAAGTAGCAGCAGCTCTGGTAGAGTGACTTCTATTTTTTCCTGGGATTTGCTTTCCATGATGAGAGTAACAAAATCTGATTCCATGAGCAATCCATTTAGAAATGGTCTGTTTTGAAATAGCTTTGCCTTGAGAATTTGTTGCATAAGAAACAAACAGTTGCTTTGTTTTCCTGATATCCTTGGTTCTGTCCAGGTAAAAATGTAGTTGCCTGTGTACATCCAAAGAATGTAAGATCCTCTCCCCCTTATTTTGTGGATTAGGGAAAAAAGTTGGCAGGTGAATAGTTTGATTTAAAGCGACTTTGGAGACTACTTTAGGCATGAAAGTAGGATTAGTCCTTAAAGACACCCTATCTTGGTGAAAAATAATATAAGGTTCCACAGCCATGAGAGCTTGTAACTCGGAGACTCTCCTGGCTGAAGTCAAAGCCAGTAGGATAGCTGTCTTCCATGATAAATACTTAATGTCTGATGTGGCAGCAGGCTCAAAAGGAGGCAGAGTGAGTTTTTCCAGAACATAGCTGAGGTCCAGAAGTGGATGCGAAAAGACTGGAGGGTCTGTATTGTAATGTACAGAGATAGCTGAGGCATGTATTTTTATGGAGGAGAAGGATAAACCCTTATGTAGCATGTCTGTCAGGTAATGTAAAATCAATGGGATATTAGGAATGAGAGGATCCGAATCCTGAGCATGCATCCAGGTGCAAAATCTCTTCCATTTACCTTCATAAGATTTTCTAGTGCTAGGCCGTCTGGCTTCTAAGATGACATCCACGACCTGTTTGGGAAGGGTAGGAATAGTCATAGACCCTGAATTCGCCAAGCTGCCAGGCTGAGAGTTTTGATAAGAGTGCAGAACCTGGCCCTGGTGTTGGGACAAAAGATTTGGTATCTGAGGTAAAATCCAAGGAGGCTCCTGGGATAGATTCATCAGTGTTTAGTACCAAATTTGATGAGGCCAATTTGGGGCCAGTAAAATCATCTTGGGTTTGTCTTGTTTGATCTTTAATAACACCCATGGAAGAAGAGGTAGTGGAGGAAAGGCATACCCAGAGAGGTTTCTCCAACTGAAAGAGAGAGCATCAACTTTCCATGCTAGTTTGTGAAATGTCCTTGTGCAAAAAATCTGTAACTGGTGGTTGAGGGGGGATGCAAATAGATCTATGTCCAGGCAGCCCCAGGCTTCTGTAATCATCTTGAATATTTGGGTGTCTAGCATCCACTCGTGTGGGTCTGACAGGTTCCTGCTCAGTCTGTCTGCCAGAATATTTTGTTTCCCTGGCAGGAACTGAGCTTGTAAATCCACTTTGCAAGCTAGAGCTGTGTTCCATAGAGTCATGGCTAGTCTGCAAAGGGGGTAGGAGTGTGAACCCCCTTGCTTGTTTATGTACCACATAACTGTGGTGTTGTCTGTCTGTATCAGTAGTTGTCCTGGCTGTAGAAGGTCCCTGAAAGCCAAGAGGGCATTCTGTACTGCTAGCATCTCTTTTAAATTGATATGTAGGTGCTTCTGATCCTCTGTCCAAATAACCTTGCAGGCCTTTCCCCTGCAAGTGTGCTCCCCATGCGTAATCCAAGGCGTCCATGGTTAACACTTGGCTGGCTGGAGGAAGACTAAAGGCTTTCCCTTTGTTGTGAAGACATGCCATGGTCCACCAATGGATTTCCTTTTGTAGGCAAGGCAAGACAGCAATCTGTGTGTCTAGACTGTGGTAATGCTGGGACCATACACTTTTTAGGTACCATTGTATTTTTCTCATATGTAGTCTTGCATTTGGTATGAGAAGGATGCAGGAGGCCATGTAACCCAGAGCCTGCGGGAATTTCCTTGCAGTTAGCTGAGACATTAATGCCAAGGTTTTGAAAGTTGAAGCCAGCTGTAGTTGCTTTTCAGATGTCAGGAAAGCCATCTGGATTGTTGTGTTTAGAAGAGCACCCAGAAAAGTTATCTGTTGTGTGGGTGTCAAATTTGACTTGTTTATGTTCAAAGTGAATCCCAGGTACTTGAGTAGATTTTTTAACAAATTCCAGGTGCTGGAGTAAGACATCCTTGTTGTCTGCCTGAATAAGGCAGTCGTCCAGATAAGGGTAAATTTGAATTCCCTGGAGTCTGCAATAAGCTACTACTGGTGCCAGGCACTTGGTGAAGACCCTGGGCACAGTAGACAAGCCAAAGGGCAGCACAGAGAATTGGTAATGTTTCGAACCGGCCTTGAACCTGAGGTATTTTCTGCACTCCTGTCTGATAGGGATGTGTAGGTAAGCCTCCTTTAAATCCAATGTCACCATCCATGCATTTTTGCTCAACATTGGCAGGAGCTGCTGCAGAGTAAGCATCTTGAACTTTGGTATCTCCAGGAAAGTATTTAAAACTGACAGAATCAGGATAGGTCTCCATGAATTTTGTTTAATGGGAACTAGAAAGAGCCTTGAGTAAAAGCCTTGCCCAGTCTCTGATTGGAGAACCAGTTCTATGGCCCTCATAGCCATGAGGGAACCCACCTGGATTAATGCCTCTGCCCACTGGTGTTTTGGTAGGTCTGGCCAGCCGTTTGGTCTTGGCAAGGTATGAAAGTGGAATTTGTAACCCTTTGAAACTACATCCAGAACCCACTTGTCTTGGGTTATGTAAGTCCAATTTTGTTGAAAAAGAGTGTTTCCCCCCTAGAGGGGCTTCCAGGAGAGAAGTTCCTGGAGCCATGCAGGGGGAGTCATTGAGCCTGTTTTCTATAAGATTGAGGTCTGTCCTCTCCACCCCTGGGGGTGGAAAGACTCCACTGTCTAGGTCTGTAAGAGGTCTGTGCTTGGGCCCTCCCTCTGGAGCACCTATATCTACCCCTCTGCGGCCTGTCCAAGCTGGGAAAGGACCAATTTTTAGTTGGCCAATTTCTGCTAAATCTAGGGGGCTGAACTTGTAAGAAATCCTTAACCGTTTGCATGGATTTTGCCTTATCCTCCATTTTCTTTATCACCTCTTCAGCATTAGACCCAAACAAAACATTATGTTGAACAGGAGCATCCAATAACTTTACTTTCACTTGATCAGGCAAGTTTTGTTCCTTTAACCAAGCATGCCTTCTAATGACTGTGCCAGTGGCAGCTGCCCTGCATGAAGCCTCCAAGGCATCAAAACCACAATGTAAACCATGCTTCCCCACTTGCTCAGTAGCATGCATCAAATCGTGTAATTCCTTATTATCTGCACATGCAGAAATGGTACTTAACTTTTGTTTCATAACAGACAGCAGGAATTGCTGATATTTTAGCATATGAAATTGGCAATTTAAAGCCCTGATAGATAAAGTAGCAGAAGTGTACACTTTTTTGCCCCATCTCTCCAAAGCTCTGGAATCCTTATCTGTCGGAATAGGGTTCTTAGCAGAGTCGGCCTTAACACCCTTAGGACCTTGAGAAATGGTTTCTGGATCAGCAGCAAGATTTTTGTAAAGGAACTGGTGGGAGTCAGGGACCCTGTAATATGTCAGGCTTAGCAGGGGCTGGAGGAAAAGAGTCAGGAGTTAAATTAGCCTCAGAAAAGGCATCATCCACAATATCCAAAATAGGAGGAATAGCCAGGGATCTATGTTGGGGAAGAAGAAGGAAATCCCTAAGCCTTCTCTTAGATTCAGAGTACTCCTGTCCTTCCCAGTGAAAATGTTCCCTCATGTCATGTAAAGTTTCCCCAAAAGAAAAATCCTCAGGGGGAGAAGCTGATGGAATGGATTCCTCAGCATCAGAATCCTCATAAGGAGGGAAAGTATATTCCTGTTCAGAGGAAGACACTGAAGAAATAGATGCCTGATCAGAGGATTCAAGATCCAATTCTTGCCTTGGCCTTTTGTCTGGAGGGGGATGTGAACCCCTAATCATGGTTAGTAAGTCCTCCACCATTTTAAGCAGCTGTTTCTGAGATTTGGGTCCCGGATCAGAAGAGGCCTGGGCTGGTGTCTTAGATTTAGAAGGAGTCTTCGCCTTTGTCTTTAGTTTTGCCTTAATCAGAAGCTGTGTAGGGCTGAAAACCCCCTCGGAAGCCGGTACCTGCACGGCGGCTCCGGACCCATCTGAGGGAGCATTGTCCGAAGGTCCTGCAGCTGGAGTACTCAAAGGCCTAGTTGGCTCCTCATGGGAGTCCGTTTTGGCAATTGGTTCTGAAATGGCCGATGACAGGGGCTGGGAAAGTGCCTCACTGACGACGGCCAAACCTGGAGCTGGCTCTGCTTGTAAACCATCGTCTGATTTGGACCTCGGAGGTCTGTCCTTATCCTTGCGTCATTTGTGAACTCCGGTAGTCGGAAGCGTGTCCGACGACATTTTATAATTAAATCGCCTGCCAAAGTAGTGAAAAGCAAAATCGTACCTCCGCTTAATCGTACGTTGGTTAAATCTAGCACAAAACTGACAACTAGCTACGTCGTGGTCAGGGCCTAAACAAGGAATACAGTAAGAGTGGAAATCCTTATGAGGTATTTGCTTCCCATAAGAAATACAATTATTAACTTTTTCTGACATCGGACTGGAGCAAGAAAAAAGTTTCCCCAATGGGGTACTTAGCTTTAAGAAGAAGAAGAAGAAGTAAGTCTTCGGACTGAAGTACGAAAAAATATCAGGAGTCAGCCGACCGGCACTTGCGAAATGCAAGAAAGACTGGAGAACATGGCGTCGGCTGGCAGCTTTGTACTCCTGGCTCTCTGACGTCAGGGAGCATGACTGAACAGCAGACGCCTGACCAAGACTTTGGGATTCTGGCCAACCAAGGACTGCCTGCTGGCAGGAAGAACCCTACAGTGATGACTGCAACAGTGAAACACGATGAACATCATCCCTGATGTAACATGGTATATGCTGTGTGGATCAATGTGTTTAGCAGATGTACTGCACACACAGGTGATTCACAGGTACAGTTGCATTGATCATCAAAGAAGTACATTACATGACATTTAGTGTGATTATCCACTTCTCGTGTTTGTGCTAAGCCATGCACCAAACAAATACTGGCATTAAAAAAAAGAAAAGAAAAAAATCTATAAAATAAACAACACTACAAAACCTCAGCTTTGGCCGGCTAAGAACTTGCTGTATTCAACTGGACGTATAAGAGAATTTAAGTATCTTTATCTGCACTTTTTTTTTTAAAAATACAATATTTAAATTGATTTTAACTGTGTTGCAGGAATATTAACTGAACTGGAAGTTAGTCAGTGTTTGCTGAATTTTGTTATTTGCTAGTAATTACAGGTGTGGGGGTAGCCACATTCTTTGACTTTCTGTCCTTGCCTATTTAAGTGGTACAGTGTGAAATATTTTCTGCTTATAAACCTCAGCTTTGGCCGGCTAAGAACTAGCTGTATTCAACTGGACATATAAGAGAATTTAAGTACCTTAATCTGCACTTTTTTTTTAAAAAAACACAGTATTTAAATTGATTTTAACTGTGTTGCAGGAATATTAACTGAACTGGAAGTTGATCAGTGTTTGCTGAATTTTGTTATTTGCTAGTAATTACAGGTGTGGGGGTAGCCACATTCTTTGATTTCCTGTCCTTGCCTATTTAAGTGGTACAGTGTGAAATATGTTCTGCTTAAAATCTTCAGCTTTGGCCGGCTAAGAACTTGCTGTATTCAACTGGACGTATAAGAGAATTTAAGTACCTTTATCTGCATTTTTTTTTTAAATACAGTATTTAAATTGATTTTACCTGTGTTTCAGGAATATTAACTGAACTGGAAGTTTTGACTCTGCTCTTCAGTTAGTCCCATCCACCCTCCCTGTTTTTGTTTTGGTGTTAATCTTAGTGGCCTTGAAACTGCCCGCCCCTCTTGTAAATTTGTGTTTGGATACTACTTCTGGGCCCATCTCATTTGCTCACTCAACTGAGTGCAGTGAGATCATATTCTGATTTCAGGCACTCCTACTGTGTACAAAGAGAGCATCTGGGAAACAGAAAAAAAAGTTAAGCTTGTTTCCTGCCTTTCCTGTTAAGTGGTATAGACTATTTGTAGGCTTCTGAGCCCCCAAGCCCTTCTGTGTTGGACGGGAGTCTTCTAGCTTAGTTTTTTTTTCTTATAACTAGCCAGTTTTATAGGTTCAGCACTCAAATCTGTTTCTTTGATCTCAGCACTTGTTCAGAAAAAAAAAATTTCATCTGCTTTTACTGTACTTGTGTTTCTACCTACTTTATTTTACTTTTGCATCATCTTAAAAGTACTCAATTGTATTTATTACTGCTTGGTGTAACTCATTCTAAGCCTTTTGGTTTAAACACTTGGGCTTCGGACCAGTTGTTTTGCATTGAGAGGGTTTGTGGCCTGCACTGTAGTGGCAGAACAGGTAGCTTGCATCCTTCTAGGTTGGGAACTGCTGATTGAGGGCTCAGTGTCTGTTATTCTAAAAGTGTATTAATTCTGGTTTAAGCACTTGGGCTTTCAGGCCAGTTATTTTACATTAAGAGGGTTCGTGGTCTGCACTCTTGTGGGAGGAGAGGTGGACTCTGCCCTTCTGAGCTGAGAATTTCTGGTTAAAGGCTTATTAGTGCATGCATATCTGAACTGCTTCTTACTGAAGTTGGTGTGCCTTGTTTGCTGTGGCATAGACTGGATTCGGGCCTGCTGGATCTAGCTTTGTTTGTGTAACTTGAGCACTAATCCAGGCATTCTCTAAAGTATTCAATTGTATTTATTACTGCTTGGTAGTAACTTGATTAAAGTGTAGCTATCATTCTAAGTATTTTGGATTAAGCACTTGGGCTTCAGACCAGTGGTTTTAAATTAGGAAGGTTTGTGGCATGCACTGTGGTGGCAGGACAGATAGATTTCATCCTTCTAAGGTGGGTACTGCTGATTGAGAGCCCAGTGTCTGTTATTCTTAAAGTGTATTAGTTCTGGTTTAAGCACTTGGGCTTCAGGCCAGTTATTTTACATTAAGAAGGTTCGTGGTCTGCACTCTTGTGGGAGAAGAGGCTGGACTCTGCCCTTCTGAGCTGGGAATTTCTGGTTAAAGGTTTATAGTGCCTGAATATTTGAACTGTATCTTACTGAAATTGGTACACCTTGTTTGCTGTAGCATAGACTAGATCCAGGCCTGCTGAATCTAGCTTTGTTTATATGCTTGTTGTTTGTTTGCTTGTTATTTCCCTGGAACACTAATTCCACCTAATATGCGGCTTCTCAGTGCTTCTGTGGATCACTAGTGATATCTGCTTTGCTTACTGTACTTATTTCCTTATTTCACTTGAAAGAAAGTTACTGTTTGTCGTTTTTGCATTTAAGTTACCTGTAACACATTGCACTTAAGTTACCTGGCACTTGCTCACTAAAGCAATTATATAAGTCAGCACTAAAAATTAAAAGCACTACACCCTCACTCCCCACTGGCCCTTGTTTTCAATTATTAAGGAATTCCCAATATTATTCTAGCATGTCCAAAGGTCAGTTGTCAATCTCCTCTCCGGTCCAGCTGGTGAATCTGGGAATTTTGAGGCAATGTTACAACTGCCTCATGTACACAGACAACCCTCTCCTCCTCCCAACAAATTCCAACACATGTGAGAGATGCAACCATATAGCCAAACTGGAGGCTAAGCTCTCTCAACTCAGTACTGGCATAACCAGTCAGGAGGAGAAGGAAACCACACACTACAATTCCAGTCTCACATAGACCTACCACGACAGCAAGCCAAACACATAATCACACAAAAACATACTCGGAGGCTCTAAATAAAGATCTGCCTAAGCAGCAGAGACCTCCAAAGCAGACACCCAAGCAACCGCTACCCCAAAACAAAACATGTGCAACACATCTCACAAAGCCAGTGTGCCGAACAGTCACAGCCCTTACGACTAAACAACACACCTGATACACTTGTAATAGGTGACTATCGTCAGGCACACTGACGTCCCACTCACCAGGCTGAACAAGGACAGGGTCACGGTGAGCAGCCTGTCGGGCACTAGGATCCGCCACATAACACAAGCACTCAGGTCACTCCAAGGCAAGTACAAATATGACTCAGTCATTGTCCATGCTGGTGTGAATGACCTGAGACGTACCTCCCTGGACTACATGAAAAGAGACATAAAGGAGCTCTCTGAGCATGTAGCCCAGGCCGGTATGACCCTGACCTTGAGTAGCATCTTACCCTCACCAAGAATGATGCCACAATATGAAGCCAAGATGATCAATTTCAACAATTGGCTTAAGTACTGGTGTCACTCAAAGGGGATCCAATGCCTGTCAGCTTGGGATGATATGCTCGACAAGCCACGATGCTTCGCTATGGACGGCTTCCACCTGTCACCTCTGGGCTTTCGGATATTGGCAAAGGCTCTTGCTACCCCCATAGTGCCTTTTTTAGGCAAGGCTCAAAAGACAAACCCACCTCCATAGGTATCACAAGGGATAAGAAACTAAGAGTAATGCTTAACGCCAGAAATCTAAACATCAAGATGCATGCACTCGAAACTCTCCTTAGCATGGAGAACATCGATATCTGTGCAGTAACAGAAACCTGGTTCAGGGTTCCCGAGAGCACCCCAGCACTACCAGGTTATACCTCATACCATGCTTTTCGGCCCCAAAACTTGGACCAAACCACGAAGCATCAGAGACTATCCATGTGCAACTAACAGTGGGTAAAACTGCCTTCCAGTTTATAGCCTGCTACAGACCACCCTCCCAAACCCAGGAACCCCACTCGGCCTTCCTGAGAACATTGGATAATATGAAGGTCTCTCCAAACACCATTATACTGGGCGACTTCAACTACCCAAACATAGACTGGGAGCATTACTCTAGCTCCAACACCCTAGCCCAAAGGTTCCTAGAATTTATAAACTCAAATGCTATGGAACAACTTGTTACCACTCCCACAAGAGGGGAAAACATACTGGACCTGATCATCACCAACATGGGGACTCTATGCTCCAGACCAGAAGTGTATCCCTCACTGGTAAGATCAGACCATAAACTAATCTCACTGGATATTCACATCCCTACCCCACCCCCTGCCCAGAAAACCACAGTGAAAAACTTCTCTAAAGCAAATTTCACACTCCTCAAAACCGAGGTGGAATCCTTCAAAGCCCCCGGGCCTGTGGAAAATACGGCCCAGACTGCAGAATCCTTTATAAACGCATTCTAAGAACACCTTCATGAATGCATGGATCATGCGATCCAAAATAAAACCAAGACCCAATCCTCCAAAGGCAGACGTCCTGTCTGGTGGACCCCAGCCATAAACAAACTATACAATAGAAGGAGGAAGCTACTAAATGATAGAGCAAAATCCCAAAAAGGGAAGACATCACTGATCAGTATTAGCAAAAAACTACGGGCACTCATAAAATTGTCTAAGGCCAGCTTCGAGAGAAAAATTGCACAGGACACTAAGGATAACCACAAGGCTTTCTTTAGTTATGTTAGGAACCTGGGTGGTAATTCCCAGATATGCTCAGAATTAGTCCAAAATGACAAAAAATACACTGAACCCACAGACATTGCCAACATCCTAGCTGACAGGTTCAGTGCAAACTCCCTCCCCACCAAAAGGGCAAATATCTATCCCAGCAGAGTGCTGCCCCCCTGACATCTCAGATGCTCAGGTAAGAGCCGCCCTCTCCAAAGCAAAAAACACAGCATCAATGGGACAAGATGGTGTCCCCGGGCTGCATCCTACATGAACTCCAAGAAGAGCTAAACCCAAACATAAAACTACTGTTCAATCTCAGCCTTACTACAGGATATGTGCCCAAAGAGTGGCGTACAGCAACAGTGGTCCCTCTCCATAAAGGTGGTACCTCAACGGATCCTGGAAACTATCGCCCCATAAGCCTGACTAGCTTGGTCTGCAAATCTATGGAAAGGATCATCATGGACCTCATAAATAAAGATATTGGGGACCTACAGACACTGGATCCTACCCAGTTCAGCTTTGTTAAGGGCAGATCCTGCCTCTTAAACCTGGTCGATTTCTTTGAAACAGTCACCAAGGCCATTGACGAGGGGAAGTTGGTCCACACAGCCTACCTGGACCTCGCAAAAGCCTTCAATACAATACCCCACTCGGGCATTATAGATAAGCTCACCAGCTTAAATATAAACCCCTATGTCACTAGATGGATTGCAAACTGGCTCAAGGACAGAACCCACATGGTTAGAATTGCTGGAGCCATGTCAGACTCCAAACCAGTTACAAGAGGTGTCCCACAAGGCTCTGTCCTGGGACCTCTCTTGTTCGGTATATATTTCTTGGAGGTACAGGCCAACACAGAAGGACTGTGGCTGACCAAGTTCGCAGATGACTGCAAACTGGGCGCCATAATCGACTCTCCAGCCGACACAAGCATCCTCCAAAAGGGCCTCATAGAAACAGACATCTGGTGCCAGAGCCATGGCCTCAAGCTAAATGCCAAAAAGTGTACAGTCATCCCCTTTGGCAAAAACAAATTTCCCACAAATTACCACATAGGTGGTAATCCATTAAGTACAGAAGTAATTAGGGACCTGGGGACCCAAGTTGATAGCAATCTCTCAAAGTGGTTAGAAAAACATTTTATATAGCCCACCTAATCATGAAGGGATTCACATCTAGATCAGGGGAGGTCATCGTGCCTCTTTACTCATCCCTCATCAGGCCCATAATTGAGTACAATGCCTCTTTTGGGATGTACCTTACCAGACACCTGCAGCAACTGGAAAGACCCCAAAATTACCTCACCAAGAGGATCAAAGGGCTCAAACAGATGCCATATGCTGCCTGGTTAAAGAAACTCCAGCTCTACTCAGTGGCATACTGCCTGTTCAGAGGTGATCTTTGCCTGACGTATAAAGCCATGTCCAACCCGGAATTAATGGACATGCTGCACCTCAGAAAATCCAAATCCCATCGAGCTACGTGCTCGAGAGACTTGAACCTCAGCACTGAAATAAATAGGACATGCTGGAGGGACAGATTCATAACCCAGAGGCTCCCTTCACTCTGGAATAAAATCCCAGTCCAGGTTAGGCAGAGTCCCTCATTGACTCTCTTCAAGAGGAATCTTGAGTGGATGGGAGATCGTAGGTTTACCCTGGGTATCACTTTTGTGTCACTGTTAGACAGAGGCACAGTAAACTAACCTCGAAAAAGGGCATAGCAAAATAAATTTAAAATGGGTTTCGAAAGCCAAATGGCTAGGTTTATAAATGCCCTAGGGCAGATAGCCTAGTATGAACCTATGAACCTATGTTAGTACACATTGGAACTCTCACACCAATGAACCTTCAAAGCACAGTGTAAGGGTGTCTTATCCTTCTCTGCCACAAAAACAGCATTGCAGCAGAGAATGAAAATGACGAGGAGTGCTGGCCAGAGATACAGGTGACTGTCAATTGCATCAAAATGAACGTACTGTGGTAAATGTTTGCACATGTTTTGGGGAAAATTTATTTAATAGCAGTTATAGCAAGTCACTGAATGTGCTAATTATTTTGCTTGGTAGCAAAATTTCAATTGCTTGTTGTTTTGGGGGTGGGAGAGCCAAGTTCCATGTCTGTGCTGGCACATAGAAAATTGTTTGTACAGAGGTTTGCTTTGCTATTGTTACTTCCCGGATCCAACATTGCTTTGTGCCTGTGATATGTTAACACATAAATCCTTTTTTATATTTGAATATACTGCGAAAAATAAACAAAGGCAAGGTTCCAAGTTTTCTAGCAGTTTAATAAAAATTAACACAAGCACTTTCACAATGATGCTTCTTCAGGTATATGAATAAAGTCTAAGTAACACCATTCTTATACTGTTTTAATCCAGTCACATGATTAAGCAGTCAAACACTTAATGGTAAAAGCCACATTAAAAACATTTAAACAGCATAAGCAACATAACATACATCACTTTCATCTACGTAATGGCCTTTTTCTAAGTATAGGTCTTAAGGGTACATGATCATTAAGACCATGCCCCACATCTGCTCTTAATCTCACAATCCACTCTGCCTCCGGTTCTTCAGTTCTGCATCTAATGACACCTCCCCTTGGGTTCTCTAAACATCTCCTCAAAACCACAAATTTGAATAAGTGTAGTTCTGTGGTTTCATTAACATGTTTTGCTAGTGCATTAAATGTGCTTTTTTTCTTAATGTGATACAAATGCTCTCTCACCCTGTCCTTAAGCTATCTATCTGTTTTGCCAACATAAAATTTGTTACACACTTGGCATACAGCAAGGTACATGACATGTGAGCTATCACACGTTGCACTGACCCAGATATTGAATGATTCCCCTGTGTCCGGATGTCTAAAAATCAAGAAGTCATTTGCTATGTACATACATACCTGGCATTTTCCACAAGGTTTAGTCCCTACAGTATCTATAGATGTTACAAAATCTCTTGAATTGCAAAGCCTTCTCTTTAGACTTTTTTTATTCTTAAAAGAGAATTGTGGTTTCATATCTATAAACCTGCTCATTTGCCTATCAGTAGTCAACACGCTCCAATGTTTATTAATGATTTCCATATATTGTCTTATATTCCTAGAATAACTAAGACATATATTAAGTTTATTGGAAGAGTGTCTATTTCTTATGGCAGGTGTAGAGTTCTCAGCTACGTCTGAAAAATAGGGTTTGGCTCTCGTTTGTCTCAGCCTTACTATTTCCAGCCTATTCTTCCATATAATATTATGATCATAACCCCTGTCCATAAGTTCAACTGCTGTCTTATCTGCCTGTTGTAAAAAATCATTTTCATTGACATTCAATCTAGATGCTCTATAAAACTGATTTTGTATCATGTTTCTAAATATAAATTTTGGATGCATGCTTTCACTACTCAATAAATTATTAGCATGATATTCTTTCCTATATAACTTAATACTTAATTGATTGCTTTCTCCTTTAAAAATAGTAACATCCAAAAAACTCACTTCACTGGCCGACCAGTTTAAAGTGAATTTAAGAAAAAATTCAACAAAGGCCATTAGTGTTTCTACTGTCCCATCCCATAAAATAAAGAGGTCATCCATGAACCTCTGTCAAAATAAGATGTTTTTCAGAAAAGGACCTTTAAGTAGATTTTCAGCCTCCCATTCGGCCAAAACAGTGTTGGCATATGTTGGCGCATGATGTTCTCATCTCAATGCCGTTGCGCTGCCAATAGATGTTGTTTCTAAAGATAAATATATTGTTTTCCAGGGCTAACTTTAACAATACCTGCATTTGTTGTAACTTCAATGGCATAAACCTCATGCTTTTCTCCATCATTCTACTGACACTACTGATTCCTGCCGCATTCGGTACTACTGTGAACAGTGACACTACATCTAATGTAACCAGAATACAATTTCCAGGTACCTTTGCCTTTTTTAAAAAATCATATAGATCCCTAACAAGATGTTCTGTATCTTTCAGTATGTATTCAGACTCACTAATCAGTAGACGAAGATGCTTCTCTAAATAGATAGATACTGGTTCAGTGCACCAGTTTCGTCTGGCCACCACTGGCCTCATGGGAGGATTGTCCAAGCTTTTATGTACTTTGGGTGACCCCTGTATTATGGGCATGGTAGGATTGGGCATTAAAAATACCTATATAAGTTCTCATCAATAATACCATTTCGTGTAAGGTCACTCAAGTTATTGTGTACCTTCTCTATCATAATCTTCATCTGTATGGGTGTAATAACCTGATAAAAAAACTTTGATCTTTTAACATGTCAAACATAGCAATATCATAAGCTTGTCTGTCCATTACAACAATCTGACCCCCTTTGTCGGCTGGTCTTATCATAATGTTAGAATAATTTTGCAGTTTCGTCATAGTTTCAAATTCAATTTTGCTCAAATTATATTGCTTATTTTTTGTCCTCTGTCATTATGTGAATAGTACAATTTATATGCATCATCAATGCAGAGTTGTTCAAATGCATTCACCAAAGAATTTTGTTTAGGTACATATAAACTAGGTTTTCTGAACATAAAATTAGCATCATTATTCCCTTCGAACATAGTCTTTAGCATAAGATTTCATGTGAACAGTTTAATATCAAACACAATTTCAATTATATTAGTATCCGCTGTGGGAATAAACAAAACGCCTTTTTTCAAGACATTAAGCTCTTCCTGTGATAATATATGTGTGGACAAATTAGCTACTAATTCTTTTTGTTCATAAAGCCTTTCTTTATTGTATAGGGACTCACTGACCCTTCCTCGTGTTTTTTTTTTGTTCTAGTATTGCTCCGTCCTCTGAGTCCCGCTGTACTGGCCTCTGCCTCCCCTGCTCGCTGACCTCTCTCTGGTCAGCAGAGGGAAATTCAATGAAGGTGGACCCAGAGTTTGTAAAAACGAAGAAGAGGAAAATGACTGATTTCTATCTCCACTAATTTCAGGAACAGTTCCATTCAGCTCACGATGCACTTCTGCAGTCGTAGTGAATGTTTTCCTTCTCGCGCCCAACTGTTCAGTTGTTGCCAGCATAACCAAAGTAACATCAGTAGTTTTACTCACATGGGATTGGCTCATAGCTATTTCCTGCATCATACTTGCCCCCAGATTGGACAAATTGGTCTTAACAGTCTCTTTATTGTTGGGAGCTTCTAGATTTACAGTTTCCGTATACAAAACATTCTCCATTTCACTATGAGAGTACCGGGGCCACATGAAGACGTTGACGTGTAAAAAAATCCCCACGGTCTCTTTGTAACTTCTTAAGTTTAATTTGTTGTAGCTTCCTGGAATAAACAGATGAATTTTCAATCATTTCCTTCAAATATTTACCCAATAACTCCGCACCATATCGCTCTTGTAATTAGATGTATTTGATCTTGATATTATGATGTTATTTCCCTCTCTGCTGATGCGACAAGTAGTTTCATATAGCCCACGCCAGTGTTAAGGTTTAATTTTTGCCAGTCACTGAGGAGAGTAGCGTCACAATTATTTTGGGCAGGCATTTTTAATACTCTTAAGCCATGAGGTACTATTTCCTCTCTTATACAAATCTCAAGATGAAACTTCTCATATTGTGTTCTTTTTAACTTGAATAAGTCCTTTTCCAATAATAAGTCACTTCTTAGAACCAAAAAGTCCACATTCCGAACATCATTTCCATCTTTTTCAAGATTGCTATTGTATAAAGGGTTTATACTTTCATGAGGCTTAAAACTCATTCTGCCTCAGTGGCAATTTGATACTTTCTCCAAATTTCTGCCGGTTTCTCTTTCTTTCTCACAAGCACTTATAACTTTTGTGTCAGCCTAGGCACCCCCTCCATCCCCACCCCCGATACCACCACGTGCAAGTGATAATAACTGTGCCATACCCTTATTTTCCATCTTTTGGATTCAGGGATTCATAAGCTTTGTGTCTGATGCTCAGCGTGCATAGCTGACTTAGTGCTTAGCATATCTGTGTTTGTGATGCTGTTTTGCTAACTGTACTGCTTTCTTACAGTTTTTGTAATGTGTAAATGCCTCCCACACTCTTACAGCAAAAAAGGTAAACCAAGCCATAAAAAACAGCGGGACAAAGGCTGAACAATAGGGAGACTTGTTAAATATTTTGGCCTTACAAAGTTAGAGACAGCTGATAAAATCAAACAGTTTTTGCATCAGTATTTTTAGGATTGTTCGGAGGGATATGAAGTCTGAAACCTAAATTTGTCAATTTCTAACTTCTCTCTTTAATGATTTGCCAAATTGAGAGCATTCAATGACCATCACTACTTCTGAGAGGTATGGATGTGTGAATCTTTGATGCCTGAGGCCTATTACTTGACAGAGGACACAGGTATTCTCATAAGTCACTGCTACCATATCTTGAAGTCATTGCTGTAAAAATGAACCACCTTTTACTTACATTATCAAGTAACAGTATTCAGAGCTATGCCATTCATTTGTATTATTGCACATTTTTATTTCTATTCCAGGTTCAGCACTTACCTTGTAAATCCAGCAGTTGCTACAGTTTTAGTTCAGGGCTGCCTCTGTCTGATGCTAGGAATACACAGCCATTACATGGATAGGTTAAGATTGTGAATGTCGCCTGGCATCAATGTTTATTTGTTTATTTATTTACTGACATTTGTTGACTGGGAAAGTCCACTGGGTCAGTAACCCATTTTCGGTGGCGGCCTGGCGAGAAAAGCTCCATAAGTAATACAGAGTATACAAACGTAAAAAAAAATTGATATTCAAGTACATATATAAACAAAGATATGTCAAAGCAGTAGAGTACAAGAGTACAATATTAAGTCTTGGCACTGCAATATACAAGCCAAAAGTTACAAATAAAAAAGGCAGAGTTATGCAGTAGTATCATTATAGTGTGCATTAGAGAAAAACTGCACAAATGTAAACAAAGGCAGAAGTATTTAAAACACAGTATTTGTCATTTGAAAATACAGAATTAATTAGGGGCAGTTTTAAGGTGGCCTGATTGTTTTGCAGGGGCAAGAGAGTTTATTTAGGTAGTATGTTTTAGTGCTGATTTAAAGGTTTTTATACAGAGTTATGTGGGATGGTAAGGAATTCCAAAGTTTAGCAATGCTATGGGAGTACAGACTTTGTCCAGTTCTTTTGTTGGGTTTGATTACTGTTAACAGCTGTTTGCCGGATGATGTAAGTGTTTGCATAGGAGTATACATTTGTAGGATTAAGCAGAGTGCTGGGCAGGTGTTAGGTTTAAAAATGAGTTTGTGGGCTAGAGTTAAATGGGTACAACAGAGAGAGTTACTATATGTATGTGCACAAGATGAATATTCGCCGCTTAGGTGGTGAGTGAGTGTGCTATGTGTTGCCTCTTAGCCAGTGTGACAGCACACTGAGCACACCACGCCTATGTCTGCCTACATCCACAGCAGCTGCTGGTTCCCCCTCTCACTCCTCACCTGCATGGGACTATGGTGACTTTACCAGTGGTGGCAGTCCCTTCCCCTTTTTGATCTTACTGAAGCTGTTTTCTCAGAATGATGTTGTGAAGCATGGCACAGGCAGTGAAAATTTCAGTACATGTGCATGGACTATACAGCAAAGCTCTCCAGATGTAGTGAAAATTTCAGTACATGTGCATGGACTATACAGCAAAGCTCTCCAGATGTATCTAGGCACCAAAACCATGAATTAAGCAATCCAAACACATACTCTATGATATTTCTGGTTTGATTATGTGACTCATTATGGCGTTCTTCATTGGGTGTGTGCGCATTTCTGATGGACATCACCCATGGTTCCAGTGCATAACCTGCATCCCCCAGTAAGTTACCCTGTGGGATATCACCCCTAGTGAACATCTGACACAGTGGGGAGTTGTGCCAGACATGTGAGTCAGGGTAACTGCCTGGGCTGCCAGCACACACATTCAAGATAATTCCCTTAGCATTACACATTGGCAGTTAATGGAGTGGAGGCTCTTTCTATTTATGTTGGTGCTTTGATTTCTATATGTGTACAATCTATGGCACCCAGTACTTCAGGGTAGTGTGCTACAGGGTACTACTCCTGCATATTTGTGGTCCTGCCCTCAGGTATATGCGGAAAATATATCTGGTCACTGGCATGTTACAACATAGCATTCAGGAATTGATGGAGAATCCTGGATGCTAATGCTTGTGACACCCCAGGTATGCCTCTTGTTGGTCTCCGAAAAGGTTCCTATAGCTAAAATTCTAAGTACTGCCTATAACTTTGTCTCCATTGGTATTGGTTCTCCTTTGTTTGCCCTTGATCTGATTTGAGGACGACAGAGGTTGCTGAGTTCCTGTAGTGTAGAGCTCAATTTCCACCTAATGCAGATTGTGATAAGTTAAATGGGGTCTGAAAGCTCTTCTTATTCTTGGCCATGGTCTATTAGCAGCAGCAGCAGCATAGACTTCAGTCTGTTGCACATACAATGACTTAAAGCAACAGCGGCCCCTAACATTCTTTCTGTGTAGACTCCTTTCCATGGGTGTATTCCAATAGGTTTTGGAATTCACGTGGAAAACCAGAATTGAGTCTACTTGGTTGCTTTATAGCTTGCTGAATAGCTCCTTCCTCTTGGATTGGTTGATTAGCATACAGTTCAGTTGTTTATGCTGTAATTAGCATACCATGGTGTTTATCATGTTTGCATGGCTCTACATGTACAGCCACTTACTGAATACAAAACAGTGTGCCACCATGTGGTCATTGCACCATGACACTGGCTCATGTAAGGTTTATTGAGTCTGCACCATACTTCTCAACTGTATGAATTCCTTGGTATTTCATGGTTTTGAGGGCAAAATAATGGGGCACCATAAATTCCCAAGAGGCCACTTCAAATCCCATTTTTTTTTTTACAATTTTTCATTAATGTAATGTCGTCATCAATGTGCAGGGGTATACGGTCACCACTGAGAGAGAGAGAAACAAAGTATGTCTCAGGGTTTTTACAATGTTGAAGTTCTAAGTGTCAGTTGAGCAAATGCATACATGAAGCTGGCTGGGTACAGTTGATCAATCAGATTCAGTAAAGATAAATATGTCCACTACAGTCCGTAGTAGGTTATTAGCGAACTGGGTTGTAGTGTGAGTATTGTCGTATGTACACTGTTTACTTAATTTGATGTTTACTGTGTATGCGAACAAATGGCTTTTATTTGGGAGAGGGCTGTGGTATAACATTTTGAGTACAAATGTATTTTTGGCTAGACACTTGTATGTCACCCTGCTAGTGAAGGCAGCCTACTAGAGGGGTTAGGAAGAGGCTATCAGGATTGCCGCTTGGAGTTTGCAGTGGAACAGTGTTGCCTGGCACTTTTGATTTTCAATATCTACTTATGTCTTTAACCTCAGTACATTTACCTTTTGAAAGGCAGTTTGCACTTTGAAGAGAAACTAAAGTTGAAGGGGAATATTGCTTTGGATTCCACAGCAGGCATTCATTCCAGTCTTTTGTATATGACTGTAAAAAACTTCAGTAATGCAATGTGTTTTAGCATCAATTGTTGAATGTGAGGCTTTTGTTTTAATTGTCACTGTTCATCGGCACAGTTGATGGGCGTGTGTGTTGGTGTTGCCTTTATTGTGCTTTTCAGTGGCATTTTGGTCGGTCCAAAGTTTATTTTTGAATGAATGCTTGCTGACGTCGATGTGTAGTTGTTGGAAATTGAAACTGATATTAGTGAGGCCTGTGACACTTTTTTTCCCCTCAACTAAGTACCTAACTGACATTTTGTATACGTCATAAGACTCACAACTGAGAAGTGGCAGCATGGACTTGGTTTCAGTAGATATTTACAGGCACAGTCAGTAGCAAATCTTGGAAAGTGAGAGGATGCCTGAGGAATGGAGAAAAAGTGTTTTGGTACCGATTTTTAAGAATAAGGGTGATGTGCAGAGCTGTAGTAACTACAGAGGGATTAAACTGATCAGTCACAGCATGAATTTATGGGAAAGAGTAGTGGAAGCTAGGTTAAGAAGGGATGTGATGATTAGTGATCAGCAGTATGGATTCATGCCAGGAAAGAGCACTACAGATGCGATGTTTGCTCTGAGAGTTTTGATGGAGAAGTACAGAGAAGGTCAGAAGGAGTTGCATTGTGTCTTTGTGGATTTAGAGAAAGCATATGACAGGGTGCCTAGAGAGGAGTTGGGGTATTGTATGAAGAAGTCAGGAGTGTCAGAGAAGTATGTAAGAGTGGTACAGGATATGTACGAGGGTAGTGTGACAGCGGTGACGTCTGCGGTGGGAGTGATGAATGCATTTAAGGTGGAGGTGGGATTACATCAAGAATCAGCTCTGAGCCCTTTCTTATTTGCATGGTGATGGACAGGTTGACAGACAAGATCAGACAGGAGTCCCCGTGGACTATGATGTTTGCAGATGACATTGTGATCTGTAGTAAGAGTAGGAAACAAGTGGAAGAGACCCTGGAGAGGTGGAGATGTGCTCTAGAGAGAAGAGGAATGAAGGTCAGCAGGACTAAGAGAGAATATATGCGTGTGAATGAGAGGGAGGATAGAGGAATGGTGAGGATGCAGGGAGTAGAGGTGGCGAAGGTGGATGAGTTTAAGTACTTGGGATCAACAGTTCAGAGTAATGGTGAGTGTGGAAGAGAGGTGGAGAAGAGAGTACAGGCAGGATGGAGTGGGTGGAGAAGAGTGTCAGGAGTGATTTGTGACATACTAGTACCAGTAAGAGTGAAAGGGAAGGTCTACAAGAGGGTAGTGAGACCAGCTATGTTATATGGGTTGGAGACAGTGGCATTGACAAAAAGGCAGGAGTCAGAGCTTGAAGTGACAGAGTTGAAGATGTTAAGATTTGCATCTGGGTGTGACGAGGATGGACAGAATTAGGAATAAGTATATTAGAGGGTCAGCCCAGGTTGGAAGGTTTGGAGACAAAGCCAGAGAGGCAAGATTACATTGGTTTGGACATGTGCTGAGGAGGGATGCAGAGTATATTGGGGAAAAAGATGCTAAGGATGAAGCTGCCAGGTAACAGGAAAAGAGGGAGGCCTAAGATAAGATTTATGGATGTGGTGAAAGAGGACATGTAGGTGGTTGCTGTGACAGAGCAAGATGCAGAGGACAGGAAGAAATGGAAACAGTTGATCTGCTGTGGCGACCCCTAACGGAAGCAGCCGAAAGAAGTCAGTAGCAAATGTGCGCTATGCCCTCTCCCCCAGGTGTTCCGAGATTTATTTTTGTAAAAGTATTCTGTCTGTAAATTGCCATCTGTAACATGCATTTTTTTGATGCTTGTTACAGCTTTTCTTAGAAATGTAAATATTCAAGGTGGGCTACAGCAGTTGCAATGCACGTCTAGTATTAAATGTGTTTTCCTTCATTTTCAGTCTGTAGTTCAGACTGTAAATGCCCAGTTAGAGACTTCCTTGTCAGCTTTATCTCTTGAAGAATCCTGCATTTGATTACAGTTTGTACACTGAAGTTAATGGGGTCTTAAAAAACAAATCGGTTGTGCTTGCTTAAGTGTTCGAAAGTCAATGAAATCTGTTCTATCAGAAAATAAGTCTTTGGCTGTGTGAGCCTTCAGTTGTTACTTTTAACTGCAGATTAAGTTTTTTTTTTTTGACACTGGATCCTATCCTACTGTTATTTAGTTTTTGATTACATTGTTTAAGAACTGGTGGTATATTTTAACTACTTTAAATAGATTGTACATCTCTTATCTCAGTGACATTTCATCCACAATACAGAACAAACAGCAGGGTTTTTATATCTGTGTGCACCCACTCGCACTTTAGTTTCATTGTAACATTGATAGTTTAAGTAAATTTGTAAGCAGCAGTATATGTAAAACAGCAATAAACATTAGCAAAATTTTTGTTACGGTCAGGAAAAAAATGTTGCACATGCCACAAAGCTGGGAAAATGCATCATTTTGTTACATGCTATGATATATTTTTTGTGGAATTCCTTGTTAAAATGCATCCTTGTATGTTAGAATGAGAAGAATCATGCTCATAGGATTAAGAATGTCAATGGTATTATGGTGTTTTAAATTAGGCATAAGTTTCTTTATTGCAATATTTTAATAGAGTATGGGAGTCTAATCATTTGGGTCTTTTATAACTTGTAATTCTCCTCTTGAACAAAAGTTACCCAAAGTCATCAGTTTTGCAGTTAAATGTCTTATCAGCTGTTGGGGTAATACAGCAGATCGCTGTTCTGTGATTGTTAAAATTCAGTAAAAATGTTGTACCTATGAAAATTCAGTGTAAATGAAATTGTAATGGGGAAAATGTTGGCGGTATCCATCGGATTTACTTGGAAGTTCTTTTTAAATATGTTAATTTTTAGGATCATAGGTACTTCCTAGGTTTTTGAGTTCTGAAGATTTGATGAAGCACAGAATTACATTTCTGTGGTAGTTTTTAGCTTTTATATTTTTGATACAAATAACCTTGAGGCAGACAGAGCAAGGATATGTTTGGTCATTCACTTGTTGCCACTTGCCTCTATTGCTTACTAGTGTCCCCCTCCTTACTGATGACCTCCTTAGTTACAGATGCAAAGTGTTTTGTTTACTACTTGTCCACTTTTCAGTTTTCATGGGTTTACAGGATGCCTCTCAACTTCATTATTCAGAGTTTCATGACAACAACAAGATAATTGATGGGAATACAGACGCAAATCAGGAATGATTTTAAAATGTTACACTAATGTACACGTATCAACAACATGCATTTTCTGAACTTTGTAAAGTAGGAGGACCTCTATGCCATTTTTCATTTGACTGTAACTTGTGTAAAATGTTTTTAGTGCTGGACAGGTAGATAGATGCTGGATAATTAGTTAGTATGCTGTAATTTTGTTACATTTAGTGGTCAGTAAGTATATATTGGAATTTGCAGAAATAGACTTTTCAGCTTCAAATATTAATATAAATAAAACACTATCATTATTCTGTTTATTTGGAGTTTAATATTTTGTCTGTTCTTCCATTTACGTTTGTTTACGATTAATGTATGTTAATCAGCATACAGATTTTTGGCCAGTTGTACCTATTTTTCATGGGCCTTTGTCCAGATTTTTTATGATTCCAGGTTGAGGTATGATCTGCACCTTTGTCTATATTAGGCTGAGTAAGAACAAGGCTTGTCAAAAACAAGGTTAGAGAGGAAAGCTTTGCCCAATAACCTCTGTTTTCTATTGGCAAATGTTTATTTATTTATTCATTCATTTTCAAGGTTTAAAGAATATATGTCAAATAGGAGTAAATAAAGAAATTTTGAAATTTACTTTACTACTGTTTTTTTTATATCGGAGAGAAAATATGATTGAATTTTGAACATTAAAAAAAACACACAAAAATCTATCATTTATTTTACTGTTTTGCAGACGTGCAAGCCCCCCTGCACCCCCACACCCCCTGCTAATTACATATACCAACTCTGAGATCACACAACATTGAGGAAATGGTAAATTTCCTGATCCTCACCGTACTGTGATCTCCATTCAAAAGCTTCAGGTTTTCAGAAATTCTATCATATCATCTCGCCAATAGGAATTTCGCAATCCATGCTTCTACTATAGCTTATTGTAGTATTAATATGCCAGAAAAATAACAGAGTCACCCTATTTAGCTTTCTTGTTTAATAAGCACAAAGTTCATAGTTATATTCATTCAACCAGGATGATGCACATTGATTTCAATAACACCACAGTGTCTTATTGGAACTGAATACCAAATGATGTGATGTACTGCGTAACTATCTGTCAAAACATGTGCTAGAATATTCATATTTCTAAACATTTTATGGGTAAGTTTAACAATAGCAACTGTAACTGCCAGTTTTTCATTCATTCTTTTATGTGCTGATTATCTGCTGTCTAAAATAGGATTTGGGAGAGCATCCTGGTATTCACACACACACACACACACACACACACACACACACACACACACACACACACACACACACACACACACACACACACACCAACTCACACAGCTTTCACAACTATGGACTATTTAAATGACTGACAATTTGCTTACAGCACATCTTTGGGAAGTTGGAGGAAAGTGGAGCACCCAACAAAAACCCATGCAGGCAGAAACAGAATGAGTTTATAATACAATATTTCCTGTGCAGTTTATATTTCTCTGTGTTAGCACTATGATACTGAGGGATAAAGTCCTGCCTATCCTCCAGATGACCCAGGTTTGATCAACATTTCAGGTATCTGATGTGCTGGCTTGGGAGGATGGGTGTGTCCATCTTAGGGAGGAAGAAAGGGACGAAATGCACTCAGGCATGATCCTCACATTAGATTTTCAGTGGAGGCTGGGGATGCAAGCGGAGATATTGTTAATGGAAGGCAAGGTTAGTGGTTGAGTTGCTACAGTTGCAGGACAAAACACCAGCATCACCCACTGTATATCTATCGCCAGAGATGGTATGCGTCTGTGCAGGGATAAGGCATATAAATAAAACACTCCCCATCAGCAATGTGATTCTGCACCAGGGTCATTGTTGTCCTCACCAACCCAGGACATGAGTTAAGACTAGGCTAAGGTAGGTCCAGTAGAACTGTTGAATGAAGAGACTATCTGGGGCAATGAAAAGTTCAGCTGTGGGGAAGCAAAAAAGAATGGGAAAATCAGTTTATGTTCCTATATGCTAGAATCACTGAATGACTACTTTAAGTATCATGACATGACTTTCTCTGCAAAACCTATGGCCCTGCATCACTCTGAGAGGTTAGCATTATTTAATATGTTGTGCCCCAAAATGGTCTAATGGAAGCAGCCATGTTGGTGTGGTTTTAGTTTTCAGCAAGGAGGATGCACACTGTGTACAGACAATGAAATGAGGACATCACAGCAGAAGCGAAGGTAACTTCAATTACACAGAAATTAAATACAGTCCACAGGGAAAGAATTTAGCTGTAAAGGGTGATACGATTCAAGAAGAACTTCACAACTCTATTATTCTGAGTACCTTTATTATTCACTTTTTTCTCAAACCTACTCTTAAGATTACTTGCAGTTTTGTGTACAAAGGTGGGATATTCTCCTAAAAATGGATAGACATTCAAATCCATTTTCATGATATTCCAGTTGGATGCAAGTATCTTTTGTATTTCCTTAGAATGGTTACCATATAGTGATATGTACGCTCGTGGAAAGGGGTTCACCTTATTCATAATTTCATTATCTTTATTATCTGATTTTCTAGTTTCACCTCCTAATAGGGGTTTGTATTTTTTACCCCATTCTCCCTTGACATATTTGATAGTATTGTTTATAAGGGCTATAGGGTATCCTATTTTCCTAAACATATTCCCTATAAAATCCAGTCCTCTGACCAGGTCATTAAAATCAGACGTCATTCTAGCTGCCCTAATGCATTGCCCCTTAACAATGCTAGCCTTTTGGCTATAAGGATGGCAGCTGGAATCATGTAAATATGCATTACTAAATGTACTTTTCCTATGTATTTTCGAACAGAACTGGTTATTAACTATGGAAATATGTGTATCTAAATATGATATACCCTTTTGATCAATATTGTGTGTGAATTTCAAATATTCACAAGTTGTATTTATATATTTAAGAAACTTTTCTAATTCATACAAAGAACCATCCCATAAAATAAAAATGTCATCCAAAAATCGTACATAACAACTCATGTATTTGTACCACTCACTCTTAAAAACACATTCTTCTTCCCAGTTTAGTAGAACTAAGGTTGTGAATATTGGTGTGCACGCTGCACCCATAGCCACACCATTATTTTGTCTGCAGTATTCCCCCTCATAGAAGATGTAGTTGTGTTTTAACACAATTTCCATGAACTCGGTCAATAACAGGATTTTATCCCATGAGCATTCACCGTATTTGTGAATACTTCTCTCAAATCTAGTCACCCCATCCTTTTCTGGGATTCATGAAAAAAGATCAATGACATCTATAGTTACAAATGTCACTCCCTCCTTACATCTGTCGGCAGTTAAGGCAACTAATAAAGTTATAACACATTATAAGAATATTTAGCTAGTGCAGAGTACTGTGCAAACATGTTTTAAGAAATAGAATAAATGTTTTGGTGGTGATCATCAAGGGTACATAGACTGAATTGTATATAATTATTCTGGGGAAGTGTGTGCCTTGAAAAGGGTCACGCACATGAACTGTAGGAATGAACACAGGGAAAGAGGACAAGTGAAACATAATAATGTACACTAGATGAAGGCATGTCAATGTAAGTACACTATAAAAACAAGACAGTTTTAGCATATGCAGCAATCACTTATCTGCATAATACAGTCTGTACAGCTGTTTACACCTCCTTGGTGGGTATAGTCATATCAACATGCAGTTATTGTACATTATGACTGTCACACAAGGTGACATATTAATGGAAAAGAGTTTTGTGTAATATAAACATCCTTACATGATCAATGGAGAGGATATTTATCAAGGATGGTATATACAATAGGGGGTAGGTGCATATTGAGAACATGTGCAAAATGATTTGCTTGAATATGAATGTAATGTCAGCACAGGTCTCAACCAAACAGAGCACATAGCAACAGGCTCATGGACAACAGTAGACAGAAGCAAGCACAATCCTGGACAATATTAGAATAATACCACCAGTATTCTGTGTCATTGACATAAAATATGTGATTGTGAATTATTATACATGGTTCTGCAAGATCACACTTGTACAACTGTTATGATGTCAGTAATCTATAAGAGGAGTCAAGCACACCTTCATCAAAATTTTACATCTATAGTTTAGTAATCCTGGCTAGTTAACAGGTTTTCATGACATATATATCCCATAATCCACACCTGTATGAATGTAACCTATGTCATCTATGTTGCCAATCAGTTATGTATTTACTGTGTGCATCACAGGAATGTGTATTGCACATGCATTTTGTATAACACCTTGCAGGGAGTTCTACACTGTCAACTCCTAATGGTTATGCATCAAAAACAATACATAGATATGGCCGACAGGATGTGTGGGAGCTCACTATGGCAACAGTGATACCTTTGAGTAAATCATCTCTGAAAGAAGTGTTGGGAAGTACATGCACAAAGGTGCAGTGTACTCAATTACTGGTGTGATGAGAGCTGAGAACAATGGAACTATAATGTCCTTTGATGTGGATGTCCAGCACATACTCAGGAGTTGTGCTACATATAAGGGATTAGTCACCACTGTGGACATATGCTGATGGACATGCCTCATACCATCTACCTGAGAACACAAATCACATACCACTTGGTCTGGTCATAGGGTTGTGCTGTCTATACTGTAATTGTCTTGTGTATTTGCTTTCATACGAGAACTAATCCCCCCCCCCAGTATTTTTGTTCATCTGCTGTGTCTCTGGCAACAATCCTTTGTGTTACTACTGCCTACATTATACCAATACAAACCTTGGATTCAGTGACTGTCCACAATTTGCAGTCCTCCACAAAGCTGATCAGACAAAGGATGTGTAAGTTGGTCTTGACTTCTGAGACTTAAATAATGAACATGAAAGGGCCTACTACAGAATCCTGTGTTATTGACCTGGTCACTGGACTCTAGATAGAGGTGACTTCCCACACTTTATTTATGTGATCCATTTGTCTACTCACTTGGTGATGTAGGTGTGTATGCCTACTTGAGACAGTTTCTCTCTAGTACCTGAGTGTGGATTTGTGTCATCTCTGGGCTAGGTCAAGTTAAGCAGGATTATACTGTTTTCATCATGCATGCCCTTGGTGACCTGCTTGAAGACTTCTAGCAAATGTAACAGGATGCAGCTTTAACACATCAAATGTGGGTTTGGTACACAGTCAGGAGATTACATGTGTCCTTTTTGATAATGTCCATTGTGATGTATTGGTCTGCTTCACAGAAGAAAGTCAGGAGTATGGGTCTATAACTCCATGCAGCAGGTGATGGTTCCCCCTGATCAGGCTGACTGTTTTTGTGCACCCTTCTATGAGAACATAGGCTGTCTGAAGGCATTGTTGCATTAGGGATCCAAGTGTGTCTGGAAGGTCACATTTTAAGTTACTTATAGGCAACCTGTGATATTGCCAGGGCCCATTGATTCTCTGTTATTAGCCGTAGAGACTGCATACGAGATGCCCTCCTGAGAAGAACTAAGTAATGTTTGCATGTATACTTTGGCTTATGGCCGGTGGTGACAGGGATGTGAAGTGTAAGACAAACTGTCAGCTAGTAGACTGCCTATTTTCTCCAGTTGAGTATGGCTGGTAGCATCCACAAATAGCTCTGTACTTAGCTGTATATTCCCCTTAACATTTCCATTTATTGACATAAGTGATTTGTGAAAACACCTAAAAATACAACTTTGGTCATGCATCACATTCCACACATTGGTACTGTTCCCAGTGTCATACAACTATACCAATGTTACGTAATTACATCAATTGCACAACATGCGCCTATATGTGTTCCATGGTAAAACTGTGTTTGAGTGATCTGATGCCCGGACACATTATAAATAATTTGTTTGTGGCTCATGCAGAACATTTCCGGATACAAATGCTAACAGCCACACAATGGTGCTGCTGACCACCTCAATAATCCTTGGGAATAGCAACACAGCTGCACATACAATGAATTCCACAAGGTTGTAATTAAATCAAAACATATATTTATGTGTGTATCGCAGCATTACAACATGTGGATGAAATAAAACTTATTTGCCCTTGTAATCAGTATGAATTTATACTGATGTTTGTCACAGACCATTGAATGTTGGTAGGTAGACACACACACACCTGTGCCATACTGCAAGTATCACTGTGATTGTGCAATGAGAACTCTGTACAATGTTGATTTGCTCCAATAGAGAAACACATATCCTAATACAACAACAATATACAAAAGAAATCATCATACCATGTCAACAGTTCTCAGGAGGCATATTACTAAGCTGTTAAAGAAGGAGCATATAATGAAATGGCATCAGCAGCCATCAGTACACTAATTTACATCATAGACTGTAATACCCTTAGCCATACTGCACATCCACATCTCAAAATAGCACAAGTCAATAACAGCAACATTGACATGTCAAATGTTCACAGAGTCGTACATTATTAAGCTAATGGCCAACATCACAAAATCCTAGCCATTATTATACCATTTAAAGCAAACTCCCTATATCTATATGTTATTAAGACTATTGTGCATATGTGTGTATTTGCTGGATTGTAATACATACTGCCATTGTCCATATGGGACATGCGCATCACACCATGACAGAATGAGCAATCACACATGCATTAGTCTGGAGATAGTTTGCAGAGGCTCATGGAAGGACTCTGCTTCATGATGTGTATATGCATATATGACATGAGGATATCCTCCACTCCTCAGCTAAAAGGATGTCATTTGGGCAGTGGAAAAATAGAGGAAGCTAGATGTATGGAACTATGGTAAAAACTAGTGGTGACATGAAGAGTGATTCCAAAGATTATACAGTGACCATAATGCACCAGCCACACACACACACACACACACACACACACACACACACACACGTTGTTGTAGCGTCTTTCGGCTTTACCCGGTTAGGGGTCGCCACAGCGGAACTCCGGTCCGCTAATGATTGGTAGTTGATTTTTACGTGCCGAGTTACCAGCCCTGACATACAACCTTCAATGAAGGTACACCCATTAACGCATGTCTCCACACAGAAGACACTCTGAGAATCGAACCGGACAGCATCTTACTGTGAGGCGACAATGCTACCACAGCACCAACACACACACACCAGTTGACTGCTGCTAATTTGGTACATCATCTAGAGAACTCAGTACTTAACACAAGAATATACAGTTACGCTTTTCTTGCCACACACACACACATACACAAACACACAAACACACCAGTTGACTGCAATGAGATTAGAACCACTATCTAACTATGTACACCAGCTAGTGAACTCAGTAATTAATGCAAGCATCATGACACAAGTATAACTTTTATAATGCTGCTGGACAATTTATAGTAGACAACATAATCAGTGCATGTTTGAGAGAAGAGGTATGGAGGCCTGTATGACATGGATGTGTAGCCATGTATGACTGCCAAAATATTTGAACTCCATGAGACTGTATTCCATTCTGTGAACAAAACTCAGGACTGTGCCCAGACTCCCAAGCTGTGAGGCACACAACTGTCCATCAAGCTGTCATTCACACTTTGCCACCTGACACTTTCCTTAATGAACTGTAAAATACATAGACACTGTGGATGATCTTGTAACCTTTATGAGGTACTGGCTTAGTTTGCATGTTAAGAAAGATATTGTACCACATGTCATACAGTTCCCCTTTAACTAAGCATTATATTTAAACATATACATCCTATATACACTGACTTCCATTTATATTATATACAATCTTATGAGATTGTATGCATTATATCATAAATAATGTTATATCAATCATTGTAAACTTACCTTACCTATACTTTAAGCAACCCATGGGCTTTTCATATCAAAATAAAAAAAATGGAACTTTGCAGCTCTTGAAATGTTCCCATATCTAGCTGTTTTCTTCAAAGGTCTTCCATATCTAGAACATTTAACAGGGAAGGCTGCTCTTTCTGGACATCTCATCTTCCTTGTGGGAGAGGGGAGTTTATATCACATGGGATCACCAATTACCAACAGCTGAAAAAATACATGCAAGAAAACCAGATATAGTAGTCCATGAAAAGAAGACAAAAGTAGCATTGATCATTGAAATTGCTACACCCAGTGACTACATTGTCTTACATAGAGAGACAAAGTAATAAAATACCAGGATTTGCAAGTAGAAATGAGGGCAATATGGAAGAAGGACTCCCAGATAGTTCCAATAGTAGTAGGAACAATAGGTCTTATAAAAAAAATTTACAATATGACTAATTTATGTTACCAATACATGTAACCCTGTACAAATTGCAGGAGGAGTCATTACTGGGCACCTTGAAGGTGCTGCGAAGAGCACTTCTGGCTAACAACAAAGACTGAAGCAATACTAATTTCATGACATTTAGTCATACTTAGAATTAGGAATGGGGTGCATTCCAATCATGGTATTAGAAACCCAAAAGACTTGGAGAAATTAAAAGAGACAGGGAACCAGATGGAGAGATAATAAAATCAGCAACCAAAGGAGAACAATATTGGTGGAATTAAATTCACCCTCATATCTTGGTGAGTACTTTCACAAGGTGGACCTGCTTTTACAAAATCTCATCAAGATGACAAAGATATATAGACTGCATTTTATATAGCATATATCATGATCAAAAGTAGGTTAAAAAATAAAAAAAAGACAGCTAGGTGCACAAGTTAGTGCCCAATAATGGTAGGCACACTGGTGCCACAACTGAAAATTGGCAGTGTAGAATTCACAAGGCACACAAACATTTCTACAATGGGGTTAGACCAAACTCAGGGGGAGGATGCCCCGTAGAAGGAGGTAGTAGTCCACAAAAAACACAATATCTAACAGGCCAAAAAAGAGCCATAAAGATGATAGAGTGGACTACTGAGGATAAGAAAAATTATGTATTGTTATTTTTAAGCAAGAAGCCCAGCATTTCTATATAGAAAACATTCAAAAAGATTAAGAGAGAAATTAGAGGAAAGTAAAATACCTGCACAAGGAAAACTGCCAAAAGCTTCTAATGCAAATTTGTTTTCCTTAATACAACAGATTAATGAAAAACATTATATAGACCTAGAAACCTTGGGCCATTTGGAAAAAGAAGCAACTGAAGAAGTGTGAAAATATAAATAAAAAAACTACAGATTTTTAAAGCTATAAAAAAAGAAACATGGACATGGAAAAAAAAGATCTGATATGGTGTAATATTTATGCAAAGGAGAAAGCCAAACTAATCAATACAAAAAAGCAGCTCCAAAGATATTTGAAGAGAAATACAGGCAAAGGCACCCAGATATGGAAAATTTTACAATACAAAAAAATAAAATCAAAAAGGAGGAATGTAGAACAGAAGATAAGTCAAGCAGAAGTTAAACAAATAGAAGCTGAGGTTATGGAATACCTGCTAAGTGAAAGATTTAGTGTACAACATCTAACATGTTATGTCACAGCATAATGGAACAATGACTCCTCAGATTAAGGAGAAACAGGTGGAGTTGGAGATGTCTGAAGAAGAACTATGGGCAAGGAAAAGAACAAGAAAGAGATGTAAAATGGTGCAATATTTATGCAAAGGAGAAGGCAAAACTAATCAATACAAAAAAGCAGCACCAAAGATATTTGAAGAGAAATATAGGCAAAGGCAGCTGGATATGGACATTTTTACAATACTAATAATAAGAAAAAAAGGGGGAAAGTAGAAAATAGGATTAGTAAAGGAGCAGTTAAAGAAATGGAAACTGAAGTTATGGATTACCTTCAAAGTAAAGGATTTAGTATAGAAAATCCAACCCTGGAAACATCACACATGATATGAGCCCCCAAATTAAGTAGAAACAGGTAGAACAGGAAGCATCTGATCAGTTGCCACATGAAGATACCCTGGAGTCTTTAGCAGGAAACCAGTACAAAAGTTTAGAGTTGCACACCAAGAGAAGAAACAGGAAATGGTGGCAACTCTGGTGCAGTTAATGTTGTAAAGTGATAGGCCAGCGAGTTCCCATATGAAAGACTAAATGGTGATGCAAGATGTAACTGAAGGCAATATGCCACAGAAAGATGTTCTAGAACTTTCTGTAGAATGCCCACATGAAACAGAGAATAAATAATGTGCCCCAGTTCAGAAGAAAAATACCCAAGGGGGAGAATTGTTTGATTCAATAGAGATGGATACACATATTAACATCGATTAAATAAATAGATTACAGAAAGTAAATAAAACCCAAAATGCTAGAAATCTGATAAAATAAATGAACACAGTAATCAAGACTATGAACATAAATTCACGTGATATAACAGACGTAAATAGGATATGTTACTAGGTTCTTGCCACAAAAATACAGGGCAATGAGAGAAAGGAAGGAAGAAATTAAGTGTGATCGTAGAGGTACTTAACAGAGAAAACTATAAATCAATTAAGACAAAAAGTGTTACTGTTTCGTAAGTAAGTACTTAGAAAGATAGACATGATAAAAGCAAAGTGCAGTAGTAGAATAGAGCATGATCTATTGTACATCACTGCAAATAATAAACTTAATACATCAGTACAGGCAAAATGATTTGAAGACATGCAGATGAATATAAAGAAAGAGTAAAAAATAAGCAATTCACTGATGATTTTTATAGAGAATTGAGAAACAAAGCAAAAGGAATAGAAACACCACCAAAAAATAACTAGACACATTAAGAAATATCTATGAAGACCTGGTGGAACATAATAAATATGCTGAATGGATAGAAAAAGTAAAAGAAACAGCAAGAAGTTCAACTGTATAGAATATGAAATGGGATGAAGTAACAACCAGAGAAAATGAAATCTCCTTTCACTGGCTGGTGTGTGTAAGCACAAAATTATCATTTTGTGAAATCACTCCCCTTCAGCTAATTACCAGAATACAAAGGTTCCCACCCCCTTTCAGTTTACCTTGCTCTTTTAAAATGAATGGTTCTCCAGTTAGACATTACCCCTTTTCATATCTAACTGCTTAGTGCACACTGCAGTGTTTAGGATACTAAACCATTTTTTTCATCTTATCTTTAAACATCTATTGCAAGACCACCAGTTACTGGAGAGCCCACATTCTGCCTCTCAGTAGTCATCGTGGTCTCAGTAGTTATCATGGGATTAGTGCTTCTGTTTTCTTCTGGTGAAAGGAGGAGTACAGGAACATTATTTCCTGGAGACTGCTGATTACCAGAAAGCCTAATAACTGCTTTATAGGTGACAGCTTGGAATCTGTGCTTATATTCTGGTCCTGGTGAGAGAATGAGCAGAGTGCACTGATTCCAGACTGTCTCTGGTTGGAGAGTGAGTGTCTGCTTAACATTCCTGATTGGTCTGGTTGCTGTTCAAGGCATATACCAGGAAAAGGTTATAAGCCTACAGACCCTTGCATCATCTGGGACAAGACTGCAGATCACCAAACAGGCTGCGGCCTGCTTCTCTTCTTGGGATTGGTGCTAATATTTTGTTTCTAGTGAGACAAGAAGCAAAGGAGCACTGTATCCCAACAGAGTAAAGCTGTGGTGAGACCAGCATTAGTAGTAGCCAGGCAGTAGCCATTCATCTGACTCCCCTCTTTTCATCATTCTTGACAAGTTAATTCTTTGTTTTTATTAAGTAGTGCTTGATTTGTTTCTAACTTCAGAATATCTGCCTAAATGAGATCCAAAATGGCTGCCGACCTATAAACACTGCAGTTACCTAGCTTTCCAAATACTAAATATAAAAAAACTACTTTTTCTGACAACAAAATTACGATCCAGGAAAAAAATAAAACTTTATAGTCATCAAGACTAACTGCTACAACTTGGAAAAACTACCAAAAACAGACGAGAATATTGAAAAATAAGATTACCTTTAATGCTACCAGGATTCCTTCATGTGTGCTCTGCTTGCTGGCTGACTGAAACACCTGGAGGCCAAATATCTTCTTGCATCCTCTAAGCAACAAGAGAGAAATAATGCCAACTGACTCAGATACCATGGACTTACAAACTACTAAAACTAAGTTTTCAGCACTTACATCTCCAAAAAAAGAGATTAATACTAAAAGGCCTAGAACTGGGAAACAACAAGAAATCACTAAATCATCCAGTAAAAATAAAACTGAATCTACAAACCTTGATGACCTAAAACTTGCTCTACAGTCTTTTCATTCTCAATATTCTCTGCCCTGGTATTCCACTCAGCCACACATGGAATAATGCAAATACTTACAAATTGTGCATTGCAATACAAAGTAAGGCATGACATTTCTTTCTTTTGACAATTAAAACTGCTGAAACCTATTTTATATGCTATTTTTGCCAATACTTTTATAAATAACTCCACATATAAGTGTTATCAGACTTGGGCAACAACTATGAATACTACACTATGTGTGTTTTTTTCCCTCTTACATAGCAATGCAATAAAAGCTTCATAAATGAAGAAAGAGAAGGGAAAACAGGGAAAGGGCAATGAAAAAGGGAAGTAAAGAATTAAAAAAGACCAAATGAAAATGTGTATACTATTACTCCCATGTCTATCTATCCAAATAACTAGCATACCTAAGATATTCATTCTAAACTTGTTAACATGACGTTTCTAATAATAATACCCTCGCCTTAGTTGGCAGATACATGATGTTAAAAATAGTTAATGGAACAAATTGTGATGCTAAATGCTTTATAAGTTTGACAAATGCTACAGAATGCAGAAGTATTATATATACTCTGATTTGCTTATTGTTTTATGATTAACCACCTCTTTGAAGAAAATGTTTCTCAATATGCTCTTGTGTGTACTAGACTTTAACAACAGTATATTATTAATATAATAATACCTCTTCTGTTATAAAGCTAACAACCTATAAATCTGTGGTTTATTACCCTGATGCTTCTAGACCAGAGACAAGAAATGTATCTGGAAGCATTTAACCTGACAAATTTTGTCATACATTAATACCACCAGTGACAATTATTTAAATGACTGATATTAGCTCTCTAATTAATAACACAGCTTAATACCCCAATCAAGATGCACTAGTCAACAAAATCTCAGGGTTATATACATTTTTACACTACCTTAGTCAACTCTAAGAACCCTCTCACCTTACACCAATTTTGGAGAATATTCTATTTCACTACACCAAACTATATTGCCCCCATTACTTTCCCTTATAATTCAAAAACTATGGAGAGCTAGAAGACTAGCAGAAGTTAAATAGGAAGACATGTTGTTTGTTATCTGTACTATATATGTTTTTAATATGCGGCTAAAAGTTATCAAAGCACTAGTAACAAAGAAGAGTTCCACCTAACCATTTCTGCTTTAACTCCTGTTATAACTCTTTATCATCCAATTCCCCCATCTCTTCTGGGCATAGTAGTTTAGTAAATAGGCACAAGTTTGATGCAGGAAGTGTTATATGCCAATGTCCTACCGCTTACATTTACTGTACCAACTATACCCATCACACTAATCCTTTACTGACACATAGTTACAATAACAGGTATGTGGTCATTTGATTCTTGGAATGTCAAAGGGATCCAACTCGAAAAAAAAAAAAGAAAACTACTTTTACATTTGATATTTAAATCCAAAGCTAATTTAATCCTCCTACAAGAAACCCACATGCTACCAGAACAATGGAAACCCTCCCTAAAGAAAAAATGGATTAAGAATATAATTTCCTCTGGCAAATCCCAACATAGCTCTGGAGTGGCAATCGTTATTAAAACTGACTCCCAATGTGAAATCTTAAAACATGATACAGACATGAATGGAAGGTGGTGCTATATAACAAAACCAGCCTGTTTAGACAAATCTTTTCTGATATTAAACCTATACACACCTTGTGTAAATCAACACAAATTTATACTGTCTATTTATAAAATACTGCTTGACTTTCCCAATCATTACTATATACTAGGAGGGGACTGGAACTCAATCCAAGACCCTGATAATGACAGATCCAACACTAATTCTAAACACAATACCCATGCCATATCAGCACAGAACCCAGATACCTATCAGATCATTCTAAGATTAATCTAACTATTGATTGGGATAACAATGAAACTAACAGTAAACAGTCATAACAAATGGGTTGTCCTGCCGTCAGGCGCAGCCGATGATGGCTGATTCCAAAGTCTGGGTCGGCTTGGCTTGATAATCAGCACACCACCGGCGTCATCTCTCTGCTGGTCTGGGTAGGCATCGGCCGCCGACGCATTTTCCCTGTTTCAGTTGCCAGCCCCAGATGCAGTTGCCCTCTAATAAAAAAAAATAAATTTAAATGCCAATGTTTCCAAAATAAAAGAAAACAAAAAACATAAAAAATAAGCATGTATACATATATATACAAAAAAATACTATAAGAGACTCCCCAGCTAGCTATTAGGAGGAGTACCACACCCTAGGTACCACACGGGGGGGGAAGGAGGGGTGGGCTGACTGCAGATGCTCTATGATCTTATCCTGTACAGACATCTAAGGTAGGTGGTAGGTACAAAGTACTGTGGATGCATCTGCAGTCATAATAATACAGGGTCATACCTAAATACAGCCAAAGAGGAGGGGAGGAAAAAGAATGGAAGAGTGATTATGATCCTGCAATACAGCAAGTGCAGCTTAGTGACAGCAGGTAGAAAAATAGATGTAAATTATAATTAAGATTATAGCAAATGGCAAATAATCTCATGTGGAGGTCCATCCAATCCTTGGTTGCCACTCTCTGGCCGTAAAGCTGTGTTAAGATAGTAAGTATGCTGAGAGAGGTCTTATGTTCTGTGGAACTGGTTTTCCATGGTAGGAGTAACAGAATCTTATGCAATTTCCTATCCATTTTGAAGATTGTCTGTTTGGAAATTTTTTCCTTCCCTTCCTTTTTTCCTTCCTTCTTGTAAAAGCTTTGGTCAAAAGCTGGTCAGTACTTCTGTTCAGGTAGTAGCTGTCTATGTACATCAAGGTATGCAAGGTGCACAGCGTCCCTGTTCTGTCTTGATGGAAGATTAGGAAGGGTTTGTACTGCCATTAAGGCCTGTAGTTCCCCTCCTTGCCTCCTTGCTGATTGCCAGTAGGAGGAAAGCAGTTTTTGATAGATGTTGAAGATCTGATGCTGCTGCTGCTTCAATCAATGTGAGGTAGGTGTCAATTTTCTAGCACAAAGTTCAAGTCCCATGCTGGTAATGGTGGAGGTTTTACATTCTTGATCCTCTGTCTTTGAGATCCTGAGAGAGGAAGAAAGACATGAGAGCAGGAGGATCTGGAAAGAGCTGTGGCAGCTTGGATGATGCAGGGAATGGGACAGGCCATATGGAGGGGATGTGTGGTGAAGATGTCGGGGTGTAGCATCCATTCGTGAGCATCCCGAGGTGGTTCTGCTTAACATGTCTGCTAGGGTTTTTTTTTTTCCGCACAAATATTGCCTGTAACTGGATGTTGTAGCTCAGAGCCATATTCCAAGGTCTAGAGTCATGCATAGGGGGGGGTATGAATGTCTCTCTCCCTGGACCCGTTTTCTCGGTTTTCGAAAAGAACCGGACGACCGTGTCGGTCTTTTTCTTTTTTTTTGCGTTTTTAACAATTTGAGGAGGAGGAGCATCCGCATGGCGGCATAATCTCCGAAAAAAAATTCAGCAAACTCCGACCCCCGCTCAGACCCCGGAGGCGTGGGAAGCACAGGCCCGGGGTATAACTGGGTCCTTAATGCTAACCTATGAAGAAAAAAGGAAATTCTACAAGAAGTAGATGCCATCTTGGACCAAGCTTTAGACAATTTACTATACAATCACCTACCTATAGACATTTACTGGGCCTCTATTAAATCCATAATTAGAGCTACTTTTATAAGTAAAGCTTCATATTATTAAAAAAATCTTCTCCAGGAGGAAGCCAATCTTAAAAATCAAATCATTAAGCTAGAATCTCAACTCCAATCATTCTTTAATCAAGAAACTGAAACTTAAATAACACAACTCCAACAAAAGCTATATGATCTCAACACTGAAAATCTAAAATACCAAGAAATTAAAACTTTAGCGAATTACTCTGAATGGGCTCACATGCCATCTAAATTCCTGGCGAGGCTTATTATCCAAAACAAACCCTCCCCAAACATAACAGAACTTATCTACCAAGACAAACTCTATCACACTACTCAATATATCATACGTATCTTTGAAAGTATATATACAAAATCATACAGTCTATCAAACCTCTCTCACAATAAACAGGACCTAGATGCCTTCTTAAACCAATTAAATTTTCCTAAAATCAGTCCAGATCAACAAAAAATGTTATCCTCCCCAATCTCCCAGCAAGAAATTATTATGACAATCAACAAACTCAAACAGAACAAATCACCAGGTCCAGATGGTCTTATGGCCGAATTCTACAAAGCTTTCCCACAAAAATCATCTCTCTTTCTTCTCCATCTATTCAATCACATTACTTCCAATGGTATAAGTGATATACATCTAAAAGCATCCAAAACGATTCTCAAACCAAACTCCGACTTCAAAACCCCCCTGAACTACAGATCTACAACCCTAATAAATCTTGATACGAAAATATTTGCATCAATACTAGCAAACGGAATTAAACCAATAATTCCAAACATTGTTTCCCCTGAACAATCAGGTCTCATAATACACAGACAAACCTTTGATCATACCCATACCCTGGATACCATGATCAATCTTTCTACCCATACACGTACTCCAATCTATACCATAGCTATTGACGCCTCAAAATCATTTGATAGACTCAATGTAAACTTTTTGCTCAATATCTTGCCTCTCTAACATACCCAATAACTACATACAAGCTATCAAAACACTATACTCCAAGGCTCATACTTAGCTACAAATTAATAAACACCCATGTTCTCAAATTGACATTGAGAATGGAGCCAGACAAGAATGTCCTATGTCCCCCTATCTTTTTAATTTATACATTAAACCCCTTTTTCTCATTTCACAGAAAACTTTCCACCATATCCCCAATATCTTTAACACTAAAATTACCCTAGCGGCTTTCGCTGATGATCTAAATATTTACTACTTACTACCTAATTCAGACCTCCAGAAACTACTATCTGTTACAGACACATTTTCAACTTTCTTGAATTACAAACTAAACCTAAAGAAAACAAATATCTTCCCCATTAACTCCCTCTGTCAGCTTCCCACATACTCCTTAGCAGCTGATATTAAAACTAACCATTCATTAAAATATCTAGGAATACCCTTCCACCAAGATCCTAAACAATCATATACAAATAACATTATTAATCTCTGGTCAAACATACAACATGATATTGGCAGATGGACAAAACTTCAACTTCCATTCCTGGCTAAAATAGCCACAATCAGAATTAATCTTCTACCCAGATTTCTATATATATTTAATGCCTCCAATACCATTATCAACCTAAAACTCTTCAAAACCATTCACTCCACAATTTCCAAATTTATTTGGGTCCCCAAATCACTCAGAATCAGTTATAATAAACTGACCTACCATAAAGACTATGGAAAGTTAGGGCTGCCAGACTTTAAACTTTACTATGATATTATAAACTGTAATAGACTAATAACAATAGCCGACCACACCCTGTCACCACAACAATGGTCTCTAACCTGGGTCAAACTATTACACAACTATATCAAAACACTATGCATCAACCCCAGAGCCCTCTCTTTCCTTTTAAAAAATCTTAAACTACACCCAATCATTAAACATAAAATCACTATCATACAAAAGATTTTCAAGTCATTAAATCTATATTATGCATTCACTTCCCCTACAACCTATCCACCTTAACCCCAATCTCAAAACGAATAACAACATGATTAACCTAAACAATTATCCCCTCTTCAAGAAACTAACCATGTCTGATATATTTCCCTTCAAGAACAATATTATCACTGAAATGAGAACACAATTAAAGCTCCCTAAAAGCTATACAATCATTTTAAGGAAAATTTGAGACCTTAGCCAATACATCACAGACAATCCTAATAGCAATGCAAATGACATTCAAACCTGTAAAACCATATGGAACTTCCTATCCTCAAACAAAAAATGTTATGTAACTCCTACAAACTTATTATATCAATCAAAATGCAAAAAGAAGTTATTTATTCTAGTTACTGGAAGGAAATCAATCATTCAATCACAAACAAACAAATATCTTAAGCGACCCAGCTTACCTCTAAACTTATTCCCCTTAAAAAACTTAAATATACACAGATCATGATACTTCATAATGCCTATCTCACTCCAATCATTATAAATTAAATATATCCAACCACCTCTCCATTACATTCCTACTGTGATAATCACAAGGCTGATTTACTCCACATCTTCTAGAGCTGCAAGTGCACCTACAAGCTATGGCACTCAGAATCCAACTAGAAAAAATGGGCTATGAAAAGCCCACCTTATCTTGGAAACTAGCTCTCCTACATATCATCCCCGCAGGCCTGACTAAACTACAAACACATATTAAAACACTAGTTTCTTTACTTAAATACTACATTATATTACATTGGAAGGATAGAGCATCACTCATATAGGAAGGTTTCAAAGAGTTAGCTACCAAACACGTACTAGCTCAAAAATATTTAACCTACACTCTGAAATCCCACACTCACTTTACAGAATTTTGGAAATCCCTTTTTGAACATGTTCTAGCTTGAAGTTAGTATATATAATCAATGATGGCATTTTGACATATGTGTAAATAGTTCTTACTGTTTTGCATTTATGTTTTATTATTCAGAAATGTGTTCTCTGGTCATATTACTACCTGTCTATTAATATTGTTACATTTCACTGTATCTGTTTTCACAAAAAAAAAAAGAAAACTGTCTAAATACTTCATTCTTAAATTTTCAGGGTCTATGTATTAGTTTCCCCTCAAGTGTCTGTACAGACTCATGAGTGACAATTTTCCTGTAAAAACACTATTGAAATTTCTCCAATACCTAGTTGCACACAGGACAACTAGTTTGCAGTGACAAGCACTGTCCCCATAGCTGCAAACCAGATACTCCTGACAGTGATTAATATTCTCACTCCAACTGTCTAATCAATAAAAAAGGGTCTGTTGCCATGGATATGAACTTTCCTACTGTCTCCGCTACCAGCTTGGTGGCTATGGGCATCTTGAGGCAATGTAGAAATTGCCTCATGTTTACTGACAACCAGTTAATTCTCAAACAAATTCATATAGTATGAGAGAGATATTTACACAATGTCACTGGAGGCAAAGCTCTCACAAAAAAGTACTCCTAATGTCAATAAGTTTTGTCAGTAGTATACATGCTGCACCCATCACACACAATTCAAAGCAGGCATATCAACCCACATTTGCCGAGGCACTTAAATGTAACCTTCCTAAACAACAAAGACCGCCTAGACAAAGTACACATAACAGATACCCTCAGCAGCCCCAAAAGAGTTCTTTCAAAACAACCACATCAACACATACAGCTACATCTCATGGAGACTCTACCTCTAAGTCCATAAGGCAAGTCACCATACAATCCAACATTCTGGTCATTGGAGACTCCATCATGAGATGTCCCTCTCACCAGGCTAAGGAGAAAGTCATGGTCAATTGCTTACCAAGGGCTAGGATCCGCCGCATTATGTATGCACTCAGGTCATTGGACCACAATTACTAATATGACTCAGCCATAGACCATGTGGGAGTAAATGACCTAAGATGTACCTCCCTGGACTATATGAAGAGAGACATCATGGAGCTCTTAGAATATGTGTCTCAGTCTGGTATGAGCCCAACACTGAGCAGCATTTTACCTTCTCCAAGGATGATGCCACAATAAGAACAAAAGATGTTTGACTTTAATAATCGGCTTAGTTTCTTGTGTCATTCTAATGGGGGGGGGGTGCAATATTTGTTAGCATGGAAGGAGATATTCAACAGACCATTCTGCTTTGCCAGGGATGGTCTGCACCTCTCCCCTCTAGGCTTTTGAATATTAGCTGAAATACTGCTTAAAAAGGCACTATAGGGAAGACAATGCCAAATTGAAAGGGGTTCCTATTAGATTGTCGAAACTCCGTTTATGCAAATATGAAATCATCTACATGTATTGCGTGAAATACGTAATCGAATGTGCAAAACCGCGAAATTTGAAATGTCCGTCTGCAGTACAGCTCCATAAGCTAAATGTGTGATAGTTACTGACCTTAAGGTTAGGGTGCGGGTTAAGGTAAGTGCATAGATAGATAATGTGTGTAAGATTTAGTGTAGTGTTAGAAGTAGGGTTTTGTTAAATGTATTTATGTGCATTATTTATTTTATTTGGGTATATCTCCGTAGGGGAAGTGTACGGTAGTTCTGGACCTGAGGGTTAGGGACACGTTAAGGATAGTGCATAGATTGTTGCGTATGTGGGGTTTACTGTGGGGTTAGAGGTTGAGTTTTGGTGCTTTACTTTAGGGTTAGGAGTAGGGTTTGGTTAGTGTATGTATGTGGTTTATTTATTTTGTTTGGGTAGGTAGTATGTAATGGGTGGTGGGGTTGGCCAACTATGAACATTCGATATTTTAAATTTCGCAGTTTAGTGCGTTCAGTATTTTCTCGGTTCGAGTAATACGTGTCACTGTTTTGGTATTCGATGTAATGGATTTTCGTTGATTTAATACAGACCCAATTGAAAGTACTTCCGACATAGCAAATCAAAGCCAAATAAATCTAAAGGTATTACTGCTCAATGTTAGGAGTCAAAACAAAAAACTCCACTCTCTAGAAGCCCTCTTTACCCTAGAGAATGCTAATGTCTGTGCAGTCACTGAGACATGGTTTAAAGTGACCAAGAGCACACTAACAGTGCAAGGTTATAATGCCTTCCACATTTAGACCAGCTACTTCACAGGCAGGGACTAAAGGTAGAGGTGTCTCTATTTACATAAAAAATAAATATACTTCAAGGCTGGTCAACAGGACAATGCACTTGAGCTGTTCCATGTTCAAATCACCATAGGAAAAATCCAATACCACTTCCTTGCAAGCTACAGGTTCCCCTCTATGACCCAGGAAATCCATACTATGTATTTAAACTTATTAGAAACACTAACCATCCAAACCAATACCATATTCATGGGTGACTTTAATTACCCCACTATTAACTGGGAATCCTACATGACACAAAATATACATGCACAGAGATTCCTGGATTTTGTAAACACAAACTCCCTGAACCAGATAGTCGATACACCAAACGGGTGCAACCATACTGGATCCGGCCCTCATTAATATGGGAAACTACTGCACACCCCCTACTGTAATGCCTTCCCTGGTAAGGTAAGACCACAAAATGGTCTCCTTTGAAGTAAAAATAAAACCTGGACCCCCAGCTAAACCTGGCATATTCAGGAACTATTCTAAGGCTAACCTGCTATTAAGTGAAAACCTGGCAAAATTTCAAGCCCCCATAGACCCTGAGAGTACTGCTGCCTATGCAGAACTGTTCACAGAAACCCTGTACAAGCATGCTAATAGCTGCATAGAGGCAGCTGTACCCACCAGGAAGAAGTACAGAAATAACTCAAAAAACATGCCACCATGGTTTAATCACAAAATCAATAGGTTGTACAACAGAAGGAAGAAAATCATGGCAAAAATTAGGAGGTACAGCACCCAACAGTATAAAAGCACTGTCATCAAACTAAACAACTCAGAGGACAAATAAAGTCTACCAAAGCCAAATTTTAGGTAAATTTGGCCTCCCAGGCCAAGGCAACTACAAAGCATTCTTTAGCTATGTCCGCAACCTCAAAGGCAACACACAATTGTGTGCAGACCTCATTGTGAATGGAGCCACCTATACTGAGCCAGAAGATATAGCAAACCTCCTGGCTGATAAATTCAGCTCCAACTTTGCCCCTCTCTCCCCCTCAACCTTTCCTCAGGAAATATCATCAAATATAACTCCCCCTACTATCACTAAGGAATAGGTCCTAAATGCTCTCTCTAAGACCAGACACTATCCCAGGATGTCTTCTAAATAGCATGAAACATAACCGGGCCTCTGGAATTACTATTTAACTGTAGTCTCCAAACAGGCTTTGTGCCTCATGAATGGAGAATGGCAACAATCATCCCTCTGTGCAAAGGTGGGCCATCTACAGATCCTGAAAACTACAGACCACCATAAGTCTCACTAGTCTTATATGTAAAGCCATGGAAAAAGTTATCATGGAGATGATCAATAGAGATATAGTAAACCTCCAGACACTGGACCCAACCCAGTTTGGTTTCATCAAGGGCAGATCGTGCCTACTCAACCTGATGGACTTCTTTGAGAAGATCACCAAAGCAATGGATGAAGGCAAAACCATTCACACTGCATACCTTGGCCTGGCCATGGGATTTGACAATACCCAACCAGCGCATTTTTGACAAACTCAAGAGGTTAGGTACAAACCCGTATGTCACCCAGTGGATAGCCAACTGGCTCACAGACAAGACCCAGGAAGTTAGAACTGGGGAGTCCACCTCTACAAAGAGGCCAGTCAAAGTGGAGTCCCTCAGGGATCAGTCCTTAGACCACTCCTTTTTGGCATTAACTTCTCAGAGATGACTGCAAATTTGGAGCTGTCATTAAATCTCACACTGACACAAATGTTCTCCAGGAGGGGCTGACACAGGCAAACAACTGGTGTCAGAGCTATGGACTAAGACTAAATGCCAAGAAATGCATAATAGCATCCTTTGGGAAGTCATCCATCCCTGGTGACTATCATATTGACAACACACCCCTTAGAGTTGGTCCAGTAGTCAGGGACTTAGGGATACACATAGATAGTAATCTAGCCTTTGACCATCAAGTGTTTACAGTGGTGAGGAAATCATTCTTTATTGACAACTTGTAAACAAAGGCATGACATCTAAGTCCAAGGAAGTCATTGTTCCACTGTATTTGGCATTCATCAGACCTATCATTGAGTACAATGCTCTCTTTGGTATGTACCTAACCAGGCATATCCAACAATTGAAGCATTCACAAGGGTTCCTCACTAAAAGAACACAGGGCATAAGTAAAATGTCCTATGCAGACTGCCTCAAGGCCCTATCCCTGTATTCTGTCACCTACAGGCTTTTGAGGGGAGATCTATGCCTGACATACAGGGCATTGTCAGACCCCACTCTGATGGACCTCCTGTATATCCACAAAACAGTGCCAGAATTACCTGTTTTAAAGACGTAAACCTTGCCTGTGACATAAATAGGACCTGCTGAAGAGATAGGTATGTATCCCAAAGACTACCCCGTCTATGGAACATGCTCCCCATCAATATGAACCAGAATTCTTAAACTAACCCAATTCAACTGCAACCTAGATAACTGGATGTGAAGCTAGAAATTCATCCCTGGTTTGGCACCCAGGTCTCTAATGGACACAAGTAACCTGTAAATGGTTCATCTCCCAGGCCCCTGCTTACACTTATCAAGGGTATCAGAACTTGTCAAATTTGGGATGCATGGCTAGGCTTAAAAAGGCCCTTGTGGTCATTAGCCTAGTAAACATCTATGAACCTATGAACCTATAAAATTAAGAAAAGCTCCTAACTAGAAAACCCCAAGCCCAGATGCTGTACCTAAACTCTGCTAAAAGTATTAGCATCATTACACAAAGACTTAGCCCTGAGTAAAAATTACTTATGTACACACCACAAACAGACACCAACCTAGTTAACAGGAAAAACAGTATTCCTCCTTAAGAGTGAACCTGCAAACCATCCTAAAAACTATTAGCCAATAATATGCCCTCCAACAATGTATAAACTATATACTAAAATTGATGCTGACAGAGTTTATGCCATTCAGATGAAAACTCAATCATGGCAGTAGAACAAAAGGGTTACAAAAGAAAGTCATATTGAACAAAGGATCATTTCTTGTTAGATAAAGTCATAATGAAGAATTGTAAAAGGGGAAGAATCTAAGTATGGCATGGAAAGATTACAAAAAAGCATTTGATAGCATCCCACATTCATGGATAAAGGAGTGCATACAGATGTATAAGATACACCATACACTGATCAATTACATTACAGTGACCATGAAACAGCGGCAAACCACTTTGCAGCTAAGCCATGATAAAGGACAAATTATTATCCCAGTGATAAAAAATGTAAGGGGTATATTCAAGGGTGACTCTGTCACTGTTGCTCTTTTGTCTTGCCCTTAACCCATTAAGCTGTATACTTAACAGATTAGGTCATGGTTATAATTTGACTCCCAGACAACAGTGAAGTGCAAAGATTTATCTTCCTGTTGTGGATGACTTGAATCTGTATAATTCATCAGATAAGGAGCTGAAAGTGGTTGAAACTTTCTCAGATGATATAAGAATGTCATTTGGTCTTGATAAATGTGCAAAAGCAGCATTTAAAGCAGGAAAACTGCAACACCAAGAAAATATCAGTCTGGGCAGGAATTTGATGTAAAGTAACTTGAGCAGGAGGGAGCGTATAAATATGTGGAAATGATGAAGTATCCACAACAAAACATGGACAATGTGAACAAAACTCAATAAAGAATATTTTAGAAAACTAAAATTAATACTGAAAACAGCCCTGACATCTAGGAACAAAGTACAAGCTATAAACCAATTTTCTCTTCCTGTTCTAGCTTACAGCTTTGTGGTGACTGACTGGCCCCAAAAGGTATTGGATCAGCTGGACAGAAAAACAAAAATGCTTCATGCTTATCAAATGATTTATAAAAATCAGTGCATACCAAGATTATATATTCCTTGTTCTAAAGGATGTATTGGCCTCCTCAAAACTGATTACATGTATAGATATGCAATCATAGGACTGCATACATATCTGCTGACCTCATCAGATCCAGACATAGTGAAAGTTTTGAAACATGAAAAGAGCAAATCTAAGACCACTTCCCTCATTAGTATAACAGAAGCATATTGGTATCAAGTGGAAATGGAAACCAAACCAGAAGTAGGCATAAATCAGGCAGCAACTGAATGCGAGAAAAAACAAAAGGAAGAATATAAGGAGAAGGATCAGATGAGAAGGCAAGAAATGTGGAAAAGGCATAAATATTGTTGCAAGTATAGAAAACTTCTGGAAAAACCTCATGTCAATCAGGATCTAACACAGGAATGGTTAAGGAGAGGTGAATTTAAACCAAAAGGTGAAATGTTAATATTAGTGGCCCAGGATAGTGGACTACATGCATGTTGCTTTACAAACCCCATTGAACATGTGGGAAAAACAGACAAATTCAGGTTCTGTAAAACAGAACTGGAAACAGTCGCACATCGTGTTGCTGGGTGTGATACAATAATGGCAGCGGACATGTATACTGAAAGGCATAATAATGTGGCAAGACTGATGCATTGGTGATTGTGCAAACATTACAATATTGAAGTAGCTGAGAACCACTGGAAACATGAGTCACAAAGCATTATAGAGAATGAAGAAGTTTATATCACATGGAATTACCCATTATCAATAGCTCAAAAAATAGGAAAGAGAAAACCAGATATAGTAATCCATGAAAAGACGACAAAAGTAGCATTGATCATTGAAATTTGCTACACCCAGTGATTGCAGTGTCTTACATACAGAGACACACAGTCATAAAATCCCACAAATTCCAAACAGAAATGAGGGCAATGCGGAAGAAGGATACTCAGTTCCAGTAGTAGTAGGAACAATGAATGGGGCTCATAAAAAAGACTTTACAGTCTCATTTAGATATACTGCCAGTACATGAAACTCTATGTAATTGCAGAAGGAGTGAATTCCGGGCATATTGTGGGTGCTGTGAAGACTACTCTTGGCTAACATCAAGGACAGAAACAATACTAATTTCATGAATGTTAATCATACTTTGACTTAGGAATGGGGTCCATTGCTGTCATGATATTTGAAACGCAATAGACATGGAGAAATTAAACGGAGAATTCTTGAGACACTACAGCTTTGCTTGGAGTTAAAACTAAAGGAGTTCCTGTCAGCAGCTCCAGACTATCACAGTTGTCACATTTTCTACCTGCAACAGTATCAGCTGAGCCACCTCAAATACCTCTTCTTCTTCCTTGTGTTTCAACATATTTGTCTTACACGAATATCTGTGATGCCTCATTCTCATCTTTTCACCTTCCCCATAAACAACATAAGATCTGTGCTCAGCTACTTGACAAATGACTTCAGTTTCAGGCTGCCAACCTTCCCATGTTTTTTTGTATTTTTTTCTTTGCACCCTGTATGCATGGTAGTCTTCCGTTGTATCAGTCATAGTAAATCTGTCTCTGCTGCCCCTCCCCCCCAAAAAAAATACATTTGCTTTGTTTTGAGTTCCAGATAATTGCAAGGTGCCTGAAAGTAAATAATTTGCTTTTCAACCTTCTACCCATTAACAACTGAGCTGATAAGAGATTGAGTTTTTGCACTGGATTATTCATATCTTCCACAATTATGAGGTGGCAGTCCTCTTAACTTTTTTTTTTTCACGTGTTTCTTAGGAGAACTTTTAGCAGTTGAATAGCATTGTACAATTGTACCTGTTTGTTACAATTTAAGGGACTTGTAGCATTCTTATAGTCCCATTCATGCATGAATCTTCTGGCTTCTTGATTTTTGTTTTGTTTTTTTACTCTAGATCATTGTCAGGTAATAACATCAATATACCTTGTATTGAGAATGTAGACTCTAATGCACTTATCACACTTCAACTAGATGTGTCTGTCAGTATTGTTATTATTTCAGGAGACTTGAAATAATAATCTACACTTACATGATGCATATCTTCTTTGACATGGAAGACATAGTGACCACTCTACTCCACAGATGAGCTGGTATTGGATATGCTAACATATAGTCTTTTAGATTTCTGTTCTGTTATGCTTTGAAGATAGCATGATGCTACACTACTTTTAATTCATGCAGCAACATTAAGGGCAAGTGCATTATACCTTTGGATCTTTCCTTGCACTTTATAATTTTGTGATTCAATTCATTTATCTTCCCAAACATCTGACCTTCCAGTTGATTGGAAATTATTATTTTGTCTGCTTTGAACACTGTGCCCTGGACAAAACATATGTCTTCTTTGGAAGAAAAATAAAACTGATTTTTTTTCCCCTTAGTAATGATTTTTTTTTTCTCTCAGACCAGACTTGCATTATAGTTTCCATCAGTAAATTACATCTTCGGATTCCTTTCACTTTTCTTCTATCAGTAACACTCATGGATTTATCCCCAAAATCTCTAATTCCTCTTCTTCTAGTAAATCCTCATGATTCTTTAGTAAATGTACTCTAAGCAATATAACCATTATTTGTAATTCATTGCTTTGCCTATATTCACTTTTACATCATACATCTACAAGTAACATTGTCTGCAATCTCGTTGGTGCTTTGTGCAAACAATTTCTGAGTATGTTTTATAAAGATTTATGAGCTCTTTCTACCTGAACTTATTTAAAATAGACATATTCATTAAATTTCTCCCATCCGTATACTATTGCTAATGATTCAGTTGCATTACATGGACATATTTCTTTTGTGCATCTTTAAATACTCTTGCCTCATATGCAACCGATCTATTAATTTATTGAATCACAGCTCCTAGTCAGTTTTAACTAGGAATGATTTGCAACACAACTGGTTTATTCACAACATATTTCTATTTTTTCATTGTTCACAGCTTCACTCTCAACTTACAGCTTGCTTTAATAATTGTCTTAAAGGCATCATCTCAGGTATATTATGTACCACCAGCTTATTTGTATGCCATACTTGTCTTCGGTGTTAAAATTTGTACAGTTACTTTGGCTTTTCCTGTATTAGCTTTCAGTCCTTCTGACATTGGAATATGACCCATGTCACCTTTATTTTACATTTGGTCTTAATAAACTTGAATAATATTGTCAAATGCTTTAGTGTTCGTATCACTTTCTTGTGTTTTTTTTTCTGCACCCACAAAACAAAATAGCCATTTATGTTCACGACACTTCTAGTGCCCTCAATTACCAATGCACCAGTTCTTTGGAACACCTCTGGTATTATTGAAGTATTAAGTACAAATGTACAGAATCTGCATCACCCTAATGCCATAGCAAATATATGCAATGTTAAGTATTCTTCATCTAGTTTTAACTGCCAGAAACCATGGTGTGTATCTTTATCATTTAGCTTTGTTGAAACCACTTCTTCATATTTATTCACATAGTGAAGATAAATGGGAATCTGACCTTGTTTTACAACAATAACCATACTATTTGTCAATTTTTTGTTTCCTATTGCTTCTTGATATCAGCTCATGGGAGCTACTAACACTTCCACTGGAGCATGTGTGACTGATAAACCATCAGGATTTGTTTATATATGACATCTCTCTACACACTGATTCTGTAAATAAATTAGCATAACTGTGATGGGAATCATTGCTATGACTCTGCTTTGTATTCAAGACATCTCTGTTACTGTGATTGTTTCTGCACACGTAGTCTTAGCTTCTACACTTTGAATTTGCTATACCATTCATAGCTTTCACAAGCCAAACAACCTTAATTATTAAGTGAATTAACATGTTTAAGTGTTGTGATTAACATCAAGTCTTTGTACTTCTTATTTTTATATGTACTTGTCAGTAGCATTTGAACAGTATCTTTACTCATGTCCCCAATGCGTTACTGATGTAGACGCAGCTTTTTTCATTGCCTTACAAGGAACTTCATATATAATATTGCACTATCTCCATATCTCCTCTATACTCCGCATTCATTTTATTAATTATCTGGATTTTCTGCCAGCAATTTAACTTATATTCTCAACTCAGTGTCTCTGATCAATTTTCCCTGAAGCAACTCATCTGACTTTAACATAACATCAGAAATACCTGTTTGTCAACTCATTTTCAGGTATCTGTTCAACAACATGAAGGTTCTTTTGAATACAATCATTTTTCATGCTCTTTCGACCATAGAGCCTTAAAGACTGATTAAAAGCAGGACAGAGCTAGTCAACTGTATGCAACATTTTCTGCTCATTTTATGAGTCACTTTCTTTGCATCTGCTAGTGACACACTGAACTCTCATTCTTTATCTCATTTTTGCTTTTCTTTTTACTCAAAATTTTATTTTATATAATCTATTTTTGTGGTTAATTCTTTTAACTGTGTACTAGTAAGTTCACTTGATTTGCAGACATCCAGAGCTTTTGCTAAGATCGGGTCTGTTTATTTTAGTATCATATCACTCACAGTCAGCTTTGTTTGGTTCTGTAGCACAAGCATCTACGGTCTCTACTGACATAGATTCTTGTACAAAGAACAACTTGGGAATAAAGAGTCTTCATTTTAAGCCAAAAGACAATTACTGAATGTGTGTATAATTGCCACTATTTTGACTTTCTCTTCTTCAGAAAAGGTAAAGTTTTTAAATGCCTTCATGTTTTTCCTAAGTAATGTGCAGAAATGTGGCTTAATATTCATTTTAGGCTTCTTAACTACGCAGCTTGCAGCAAAGAATAAGTTGAAATGCTAACCTAAAGCTTTCAGTTTCCTGTGAAATCCCCTGCACTGAAAAATTCCTGATTGGTACAACTGTAGCACTTTTATTAGTACTCCACTTTCAAACACATAAATGCTTGAAAAGAAAGGTATTACTTCAGTATTCAACAGAATGCTCTGTAAACAGCAACAGCACAATCATGTTAAAGAGCTCCTAGCTTCCATAAGGTATTTATTGAGACTACTTTCTCAAAGGCCTGTGTACCACATAAAAATTATATCTGTACAAGTAAATATGAACATGTTTACTGCTACATTCCCAGTATAGTATACTGTTCCTGCTCCCTCGGTGTGTTTCTGGATTCTGTGGTCCTACATTCTGGACAGCTAAGTAGATACAGACTGCGGTTTAGGATTATTACAGGGAAAGAGTTATCCCTTCTCTTTTGAGATGTAAACTGAAGCATGGGATTGATTCTGGCACTGCATTATGGAAACACACTTAGAATAGAACAGTGAATGTTTTCTGCAAAGACTAAAATAATGGTAGCTATAAAAATAATGGCAGATATAAACATGAATGAAAACTGGGTCACTTATCACATATGCAGCCAGATGTCACTCACTTTGTCCCTGTGTCACCCTATTTTAGTCTGTTCCACATGGGCTGCAATGAAAGTGAATCATAAGTATATATCCAGAAGATTTACCCCCTCCTCCAAGACATGTGCCTATATAAGTATTATAAATAAATCTACAGAGATGATTGCATGCTTGACAATTTGCATATCTGTTATACATATGAATGATACGCTCAAATAGATGATTTGACAGTTAAAATATCCACAGATCCCATGTCTTCACCAGTGTCTTTGCATAGCCATGAAACTCTGGCTGTTATTAACAATCAGGACAATGACAATGGCAAGAACTTGTACACAATCTCCTTACACATTTACCAACCAACAGTTATGCACACGTAGCAATAACAGCAGCAGACACCTGTACCATACAGGTTCATAGATTCATAGGAGATTACTAGGCTAATGGCTTAATGGCCCTTACAAGCCTAGCCAATATAATCTGATTTTACCCAATTTATGGCCCCTAGAGGGGTCTATAGCACACGTAATGCTCTAAATGTTGAACACCTTTTTGTAGAACCCTATTTGTCAAAACTTCACCCAAACAACCGTTTCAGCTAAACTGTTTCCCAAGGTATGTAAAAAGTTGGCCAACCTACCGATCGCAACAAAAACAGCATTTTTAAAATCCACCCTGGGGGGACCACACTAAATATACTAACTCCAAGATTGCATTACAATGAGGAAAAGGGCAAACTCCCAATAATGGCCCATTGGTTACTTACCATATGAAAAAGTTCACGGAGATGATCATTCAACAGATAAAGACCGACAAACAGGGTTTGACAAAGAGGCACTCGAAGATTAGTGAGTTTAACTAACTGAAGTAGACCCCCTAGGGGCAAGAGGATGTCATGGATTCGTGCCTGTGCATGTGCATCAAGTATCTTACAGACTGCCCCATCTATAAGGGACACAGGCACTACCCCAGGTGTGAATATGCAATTTCCCATCCATTGATCCAAACTGTGTTTGAAGAGGGCCAGGGAAACGTTCTGCTTAATGTGAATAGGAAGGAAGTTCCAAAGAAGGGGTAATCTCTGAGACACATATCTGCCTCTCCAGCATGTTTTGTTTGAGTCACTGACTAAGTTTAGATCCCTAGATCAGGTGCACCTCAGGCTGTTTGACTTGTGGATGTACAGCAACTCCATCAGGGATGGATTTGTGAGTGCCTTGTAGGTCAGGTATAGGTCACCCCTTTATAGTCAGTAGGAGGCAGAGTAAAGGATTAGGGCTTTTAGTCTACCTGCATAGTCCATGTTGTTTACAACCTGTATTTTCTTTGTGAGGAACTTCTGAGATCACTCCAGCTGCTGTAACTGCCTAGCCAAGTACATGTCAAATGGCACATTGTACTCAATAGTTGGTCTAATGAGGGCTGAATACAGCAGGACTGTAACTTCCTTGGATCTGGATGCCATATCTTTACTTATAAGTTGTGCCACATAAAATGATTTCCTCACTACTGTGGATACATGGCAGTCAAAGTTCAGGCTACTATCTAACTGTGTACCTAGATCTCTGACCTCTGAGTCTACTCTAAGGGATGTACTACTGATGTTGTAATTTGCAGGGGTATTTGACTTCTCAAAGGGTATGATAATGCATTTTTTCACATTTAGTTTTAGGCCACAGTTCTGGCACCAATCATTTGTCTGATATAGACCATCCTGAAGGATATCTGCATCAAAGGGAATTCAATGATTGCCTCCAGCTTGCAATCATCAGCAAACTTTGTCATTAGAGGCCTTCCACATTAGCTTTGACTTCAGAGAAGTACATTTCAAAGAGGAGTAATCCCAGTACTGAACCTTGTGGCACACCACTAGTAAATAGCCTCTTGCTGGATCTGGATTCACCCACTTTAACTACATGTGTCCTGTCCATGAGCCAAACCAGCTACCCATCTGGTGACATAGAGATTTATGCACAGTTTTGTGAGTTTATTTATAATACCGGAGTGGAAAATCATGCTCCAGCAGTGTTGACATCCCCAAACATTGGTCCTATTGGAATTAGGGCATCACAATAACTACAACACACATGGCCAAAACCACTCTGAAATATGTCTGTGACCTGTCAGGCTAAATTATTGGCTCATTGGAAGTTAAGTAAAAAGCAACCTGAAATATCATATGACCCACACAAAAGATAACAACATACTTCAGTAAGCTTGCCAAATAACCACAGAAGTAGAAATAAAGTTAAAAAAAAAAAAACAGAAACAATTTACACATGTTTGTCATGCTTTATACTTTGGTGGCCTCTCTGTATTGACTGTTTGTTTTTCCAGACTCTTGTCTCAGTGGTAATTATAATGATGGTGACATTACTCAACTGATCTTGAGATTCCAGTTTGCCCTGTCATCTTAAGCTATCAGCCCGTCCAGGGATCTGTGTTTTTTTAATGCACCATCATATTGCTGATACAGCCACTCCTTAAAATGACTGGGTAAATAGTTAAGAGGAATTAGTAAAAGTTAATGGATTGGCATAGTGGTTAAGATGTTTTTCTCAGAGATACAAGGTACAGAGTTTGAATCTAACTTCTAGTTGTTGGCTAGGCTTGTAATAGTCTGCAGACTGATAAACTAGTATTTACAAATGAACCTTGGTGAGGCAGACAGGTGCCTTTCTTTTGATAGCAACAGCACAGTCTGTAGTGTCCATGTTTCCAGTATCATGACATTACATTTCCTTGATGGCAGAAGGAGATAATAAGATTGTAAAATCTGCCCTTTAAGTGTATTCAGCATTCTAAATTTCCCTCCTTTCCTATATTCCTCATCAGTTTTCCTCCATCCTGTTCAAGTCTTCTTAAATGTCTTTATGGATCCCCTCTCCAGCACCCACACAAGTAGCCTATCCCATGGGTCCACACAGCCCTCTCCATCAGGAAGTGCTTTCACAGATCCAAAGCCTAGTTGGCTTCAGCTATCTCTTGCCTGTACGACCTCACCCCATTATCTTCCTATTGTTCATGATAATCCCTTTACATCACCCTAAAATTATCTTTTGCAACCATGTTGCATCCATCTTGACTTTTCTGCGCTCGTTTAAAAAAAGTTTTACCTCATTGTTTGCTAAAGATTACAGTCATCTGGATATCAGAGTTCCTGTTTATTCTGTAAGAGCATACTTGTCTGAACTGGAGGCTTCCGTGTATTTCTGAGATGATTATACTTGTCAGAGTTTCAAAGTCTAATTTCTGAAGTCCTGGTATAGATACATATCTAAAACTAAGGCAGCAAGGTGGCACCTACAAGCTGACATGATTTGCACAATGGCATGGTCACAGCAAGATGTACAGGGCTAGAGTTATTAAAGAGTGTTTGTAAAAAGCTATAGAAAATGTAACATATTTCCATTAATAATGCAAAAATGCAGCATGGCACTGTTATGTTGGGACAGCATATTCAAGCAATGGGTAATAGTACAAAATGACATTAAAGCAACCTCTGGGATTCAATAAACTCTGTGTAGGCTCTGCACAAAGTCCACATGGAGTTTATATTTGTGCGCAGTTGTGAGTGCACCACCGCACAATGCATATTCATGCCGTGCGCCATGTCTAAGTGAGGCTTTGTGGCTGAAAATAGTATTACTGGCCAGAAAAACATGTAAGTGAATGCGGGTAACAATTCTGTTTAAAGCAGAGCATCTATGGTCCGTGGATCAACGGGGTTACACAGATAGGTGTCAATCTCCACAAAACCTAACATAATGCGTGGACATTTAACCAGAAATAGGTACATATTTGACATAGATGCTGCACAGAAATGTGGTAGAATGAAAAGCAAACTACCCCTCAACCTCTTAGAACAAGACATCTGGTTAAAGCCATAAATAATTGGGTGGGACAAAACATATTCTGATATTGCGCTTCCAAACTTAGAAAATTGATAGAATAATAGGTTGTACAGTAGCATGAATCCTCTGAAGAGCATGAAGTTTGCAACTCAAATGTTTGTCATTATTTTTTTACTTCAATCTGCAATAACATGCCAATGATTTGCCAGAAAACCAAAATTTTATGAGGAAAAGATCAAAAATTTTATACAAAAACTGGACAGTCTGCACAAATCAGAACAGATGAGAGGTATGAACTCAAATGTATGTAATACTGACTCATATCAATCCTGAGATCAACCCAGTGATATGGCAGAAAACCACAAATTTGATAAGGAATACATCTGGACATCCTGGGAATATCTGAACAGTTGAGAGGTATGAATGTGAAGTATATGGTCGAAACACAGTACAGGACAGTGTATCTAAAGTGCAGAGTACTGTGATATCACATTCCTGGCATTCTGTACTGAAGCTGTGTAAATAATCTGTAACGGGACATGGACTGCCATGTAAAATGAACACTCAAGGGAAGTGTACGTATTGAAGAGGGACATACAGATGAATTGTAAAAATGAACACAGGGAAAGAGGACAGGTGACATAACCTAATGTACAGCAGAGGACGGCATGTCAACGGAAGATGGTTATAGAAGCAAAGTACAGTTGTGTACACTTACCATAAATGTAGATGTTAGAGTGTATTTTCTGTTGCAGTCATCACATTTGGGTTATCTGTTCGCAGGTAGCCCTCAGCTGGCCTGAATACCAGAGTCTTCAGATTTCTGCGTTGGATGCTGTCCCTTCTTCCTTTACATCAGGTCGTCAGGGGTATAAAACATGCAGCCGGCGCCATTACATCAGTTTTTCTTGCCCCAGATGTCAGGTGCCCCCACAATAGGAAGCAATTAAATGGTATGGTAAACCCCCATCAAAAAGCAAATACACAAGAAAAAATAGATATACCAACCAGAAGGAGAAGTAGAGCCAAGAGAAGTCAGGGGGCTGCAGGGAGGGTAACCAGGACTGCAACAGTGAATACACTTGAATATCTACATTTATGGTAAGTATACACAACTGCACTATGTTCTTTGTGTTTCACTGTTGCAGTCATCACATTTGGGTTGATTCCCAAAGCTAAGGAAGGCAGGATGAAGTTAAAGAGCATTAGGGCCAGCTATTAATCCCTGCAAGACTGCAGTGGCAAATCCAGCTCTGAATTTAGAAAAGATAGGCAAGTGGTAATGCTTGGTGAAGATATGTACAGAGTGTCCCTGGTAGGGACCCCTCTGAGAAATGCCGCAGAGGTAGATGCAGTCCAGGTGGAATGTGATCTTATCCCCTGTGGGGTAGGTTTTCCATGGTTCTTGTAGAATAAATTAATGCAATGGGCTATCCATTTGGAAATGGATTGCTTTGAAATGGCCTTCCCCTCTGCCCCTGCAGCAAAGCTAACTAACAGCTGCTCAAATTTTCTGATAGGCTTAGTCCTGTCCAAATAGAATCTAAGTTGTCTGTGCACATCCAGAGAGTGCAGTATTCCTTCCCCTTTGTTTTGTGGATTAGGGAAAAAAGTAGGCAAATGAATGGACTGATTTTGGGCCACAGAAGACACCACCTTGGGCATAAAGGAAGGATTAGTCTTGAGGGAAACCCTGTCCGCATGGAAGATAATGAAGGGTTCCACTGCCATGACGGTCTGTAATTCAGACACTCTTCTTGCTGAAGTGATGACTAGAAGGAATCTGTTTTCCAAGAAAAGAATTTCAACTCTGCTGTAGCAGCTGGTTCAAAGGGGGAAGAGTGAGCTTTTCCAATACAAAGTTAAGGTCCTAGGCTGGAGTGGGAGCTCTCCTGGGGGGTCTTAGATTTTTGCCCCCCTCTAAGGAATTGCTTCAGCAAGGGGTGAGAGAAGAGGGATGGCTCAGTATTATAATGTGCTGAAATGGCAGAGGCATGAATTTTAATTGACGAGAAGGATAGGCCCCTGTGGAGCATTTCTGTTAAGTACTGTAGAATATGAGGTAAGCTGGGCACTGTTGTGCCCATCCCCTGAGCCAGGCTCCACACAGTATATTTTCCATGTTTTAGCATAGGATTTTCTAGTACTAGGCCTCCTTGCCTCCAGAATGACATCCAGTACCTGCTTACTGAGGGATGCTAAGGGAGAGCTCAAGGAATTAGCCAGGCTGCAATGTTCAGGGTTTGAAGCTGAGGGTGCAGAATCTGTCCCACCTGCTGGGACAGCAGGGAAGGGGTCTGAGACAGGTGCCATGGTTGTAGCCATGCCACACTGCGCAAGAGGGGGTACCAGTGCTGGTGCGGCCAGTCTGGTGCAATCAGTACTATCCTTGGCTTGTCCTGTTTAATCTTTAGTAGAACCTTCAAGAGGAGAGGCAGAGGGGGAAAGGCATAAACTGAGAGGCTTTCCCAGGTAAAGGACAGGGCATCCACTTTCCAAGCTTGGCTGTGGGGAGTTCTTGTGCAGAATTTGTTCAATTGGTAGTTCTGAGGGGAGGCAAACAGGTCTATCTCTGGAGTCCCCCATTTGTTCCACAAAGGATGAATATTTTGGTTTCTGGTTTCCATTCCTGTGGGTCCATGAGATTTCTGCTCAAGTAATCTGCCAGTGAATTTAGTATGCCTGGCAGGAATTGTGCTTGCAGGTGTACTTGATAGCTCAAGGCTGTGTTCCACAGAGCCGTTGTTAGTCTGCAGAGGGTACAAGTGGTTTCCCCCCTGCCTGTTTATGTACCACATAACTGTGGTGTTGTCTGTCTTTACCAATAGTTTTCCTAGAAGAATATGGTCTTTGAAGACTGACAAGAGTTTTCTATACAGCTAACATTTCTTTTTGATTGATATGCAGGTGCGTCTGTCTCGGGTTCCATTTGTCCTGAATGCACTGCCCTGTCATGTGAGCCCTCCATGCATAGTCTGATGCATCTATTGTTAGGGTTTGGGCGGCAGGGGGTAGAGTGAAAGGGAGTCCCTTGTTGTGGTAGCAGGCCTCTGCCCATCAAAGGAACTCTGTCTTGATACAAGGAATGATAGAAATCATTGTTTCCAGGTCCTGAGAATGTTGACACCAGAGGCTTTTTAGATACCATTGGAGTTTCCTCCTATGCAGTCTTACATATGGAATTAGTAAAATGCAAGAGGCCATGAACCCCAGGGCTTGCAGTATTTTCCTTGCAGATAGCTGGGGTTTTGTGTCCAACAGTTTGAAGTAGGTTGTCAAATAAACTTGTTTCTCTGGAGTGAGGAATGCCATCTGGGAAGTTGTGTTCAAGCTTGCACCCAGGAATACAATCTGTTGGCAGGGTACTAGGTGAGATTTAATTAATTAATATAATTAATTACATTAATGGTGTACCCCAGTGAGGTTAGAAGTTTCTTTATGAATGCCAGGTGTTGTAATAGTAAGTCCTGGCTTTCTGCCTGAATCAGACAATTGTCCAAGTATGGGTAAATCTGAATATTTCTCCACCTGTAAAATGCAATGGCTGGAGCTAGACACTTTGTGAATACCCTGGGCACAGTAGATAAGTCAAAGGGAAGTGCAAGAACTGATAGTGCATGGAGCCTGCCCTGAAGCATAGGTATTTCCTGCAAGATTCCCTTATTGGGATGTGCAGGTAAGATTCTTTAAGTCTAGGGTTGCCAGCCAGGCATCCTTGGCTAGCATGGGAAGAAGCTGTTGCAGAGTTATCATTTTGAAACTACCAGAAAGGTGTTGAGAATAGAGAGGTCCAGGATAGGATGCCAGGAGTTGCCAGGAGTTGCCATTTTTGGGTATCAGAAAAAGTCGAGTAAAAACCTTGTCTCCTTTGTTCTGCTGGGACAGGCTGAATATCCCTGATATTAAGAAAAGAAAGAACCTGCTTTTGGGCCTCCACCCATTGATTTGAGGGTAGGTCTGGACAAACATTTGGTGTTGGTAGGGTGTGGAAGTGGAATCTGTATCCTTGGGAAACTATGTTCAAAACCCATTTGTCCTGGGTAATGAGTTCCCAGTTTTTTGCATGTGGGGCGAGCTTTCCTCCTAAGGGAGCAGGTAGTAGAGCAGGGCTTGGAAGGGTTAAGGTTAAATCATTGTGCCATTTTTCCATAGGGGGATGGCTTACTACTCCCTGCTTTGGAAGGGGGAGCCCCCCTGCCCACTGCTTAGGTCTGTATGTAGCCTGAGACTGTAGCCTAGGTGGTCTGCTGTTCCTGGGTTTGGACTGAAAAGGTCTAGAAGGTACTGGAAAGGGCCAGTTCTTTGAAGGCCAATGCCTACTGAATCTGGGAGGCTGTACTTGTAAGAAATCTTTAACAGTTTGCATAGATTTAGCTTCTTCCTCCATCCTTTTGAGGACTTTTTCTGCTTTGTTGCCAAAAAGGCGGTCTTGGTTTAAGGGAGCATCCAGTAATTTAGCTTTTACATGATCTGGCATGTTTTGTTCCTTAAGCTAAGCATGCCTTCTAAGTACAGACCCAGTGACAGCAACCCTGCAAGATGCTTTGAAAGTGCCAAAACCACATTGCAAAGTATGTTTACCAACTTGTTCTGCAGAATGCATTAAATCCTGTAATTCATTGTGTTCAGTACAGTCAGGAATCAACATAATTTCTGTTTAAGTAGCCCCATAACATGCTGCTGATACTTTAACATATGAAACTGGCAATTTAAAGCCCTAATGGCCAAAGTAGCAGAAGTGTATACCTTCTTATCCCATCTGTCTAAGGCTCTAGAATCTCTATCAGAAGGAGTAGGATTTTTGGCAGCAGTAGCCTTAATGCCTTTTGGTCCTTGGGAAATGGTCTCTGGATCTGCAGAAGGCTTCTTGAAAAGGAACTTTTGACAGTCAGGTTCTCTAATACCAGTCAGGTTTTCTGGGAGCTGGAGGTAAAGTGTCTGGGGAAAGGCTAGATTCTAAGAAAGCATCATCTACAATGTCCAGAACAGGAGGGATAGCTAAAGGCCTGTGTTGAGGTAGGAGTAAGAATTCCCTAAGCCTCTTTTTGGAATCAGAGTAATCCTGGCTTTCCCAGCGGAAATGCTCCCTAAGAGTGTGCAAGGTTTCACCAAAAGAAAAATCTTCTGGAGGCGAAGCAGGGGGAATGGAATCATCTGCATCAGAATCCTCATATGTAGATAAGGACAATTCCTGGTAATCAGAAGGAGCAGAAAAATCAGATTCCTGATCAGAAGAATCAGAAAGAAAATCAGTTCTAGGTCTCTTAGAGGGGTAAGGCTGGCTTCCCCTAATTAAGGTAATGAGGTCTTCAGCCATTCTAAGCATTTGTTTTTTAGGCATATTGGCCTGAGCCTGCGGTTTGGTCATCGGTTTTCTAAGCGTGGTGCGAGTTTTAGGTCTGGATGACAATGATGGCGTCGGTTTAATATGAATGTCTGTAGGCCTGAATACACCCTCAGAAGCCGGTGCCTGTACAGCGGCTACAGACACATCCAAGGTAGAGACATTAGCAGGTTCCATAGGCGAAGAAGCATCTCGTGGCATACCGGACTCTGAATGGGTCTCAGTAGAGGCCTGCGAATCAGAAGTAGTGGGTATCAGGGGCTGCGAAAGCGCCTCACTGAGTACCGGTGGACTGACGACTAGCTTAATGGAAACATCGTCGGCAGTTTTGGACCTATGCGGTCTGTCTCTGTCTTTATTCTTATGTTTTTTCAGTAGATCGGTAGTCAGATGGCTTGACGAAGCCATTTTGGAGTACACAAAACGAGTATGAAAGTAATTAGCTGCAAACATAGCCCGGCGACGAATAGTTCGAACGTTAAATAAGGCACAAAACCGGCAACGAGGGATGTTGTGGTCTGAGCCTAAGCAGGGGATGCAGTAAGAATGAAAATCTCTATGAGGTATTTGCTTTCCACAGGTAAGACAATTGTTAACTTTTACTGACATCAGTTAGAGCAAGAAAAAGGATCCCCAACAGGGTACTTAGCCTTTTTGAAGACTTCAGGTCTGAAACTCGAAAACGAAAATTTCAGGAGTTGGCCAACCGGCACTTGCGAACTGCTTCTGCTCTGGGCATCGCACAGCAAGAAAGACTGATCTAATGGCATCGGCTGCATGTTTTATACCCCTGACGACCTGATGTCAAGGAAGAAGTGACAGCATCCAGTGCAGAAATCCGAAGACTCTGGTATTCAGGCCGGCTGAGGACAACCTGTAGGCAGATAACTCAAATGTGATGACTGCAGCAGTGAAACATGAAGAACATCACCAATCTCATCTATATGGTACAGTATGGACTGTACAGTTAAAATGTGTTTTATGTGACTGTCATGCAAGGTGATATAACAATGGGGTGGATGTTTGTGCGAGATAAGCATCCTTACATGAATAATGCAGAGGACATCCGTCAGGGATCTGACATACAAATGGGATAGGGTGCATATAAGTGATATGCCTGAATATGAGTATACTCTCAGCAGAGGCCTCCAGCAAGGTGGGCAAAGTTAAAGGCTCATGGAAAACATTACAGGAACCAGCCACAATCATGGACAATATCAGAATAATAACACCAGTAATCCCATGCCTTTGACATAACATATGTGATTTACAGTGATAAGAGATGAGTCTGCACACACACGAACTATTATGATACATCCACACTGTATGACGGTAACCACATACACATGCACACACACTGTCCTGGCACTTTTACATCTACTGGAGATGTTAGGAGGAACACTGCTATACCTGTATGCGAGCGATAGTATGGGCAATACAGGCTAATGGACTTGTGTGCATGGCATATATATATATATATATATATATATATATATATATATATATATATATATATATATATAGCACAATCCATACTGTCACAAATGATATACATGCCACTGATGTTGTCAAACACCTAGGTGTGTAGTGTGTGCATAAGCATAACAGGTAGCACACATGCATCCGGTGTAACAACTTGATTGGTGTTCCAAACCATCAGACAGTCATGTATATTCCACAGTAAAAATATCTAGGTATGGCTATATGCTGTGTGACAGCTTACTGTGACAAAGTTGGTACAGTTCTTACACATCACTGCAAAATTTGTTGGGAGGTACATGAAGAAGGGTACATTGTACACAGTTATTGGTGTGATGAAGGCTGGGAACCATGAAGGTATTATGGTCTCTGATGTGGATGTCCTTCACATACCTAGTACTTGTGTTACATTCAAGGAAGTATTCAGCACTGTAACCACATGCTGGTGGATGTACCACTTACCATCTTACCATATATTTCAGGATATGGGTAACATACCTATTGGGCTGATTACAGGGAGTGATGTCCACATTATACTTTGATGGTGTGTTTGTTTCCTGAATTAAAAAAAACATGTTTGTCAATGCAAGTGCTGTCACGGCTGTGGCAGCAGTTTTTGGTATGTGTTGATACTGTCTATGTTACACTAATATCACAGCTGGAGTTAATACTTGCCCACAATCTGTAGTTCTTTAAGCAGCTGTTTGGACACAGGATGTGTATGTCATCTGTGATGTCCATCACTTAACTAATGGACAGGAAAAGGGCTAGCAGATAGCCCTGATGTACGAACCTGATCACTGGACCTGAGATATAGGTCACATCACGCATTTCAACACAGTGAGATGCCACGTATGTGATACACTGGTCTACCTATTTGGTGATATAATTGTTTATAGCCACATATGACAGTGTCGACAGAATACCACACCGTGGATTTGTGTCAAATGCCTTGGTCTGGTCAAGTGCCAGAGGAAGATACTGTTGTCATCATTTATGCCCTTGAGGACCTCTTTGAGGACATCTATCAGATGTAACAGACATGATGTAGCATTAACAACTCACACAGGTCTGCTGCACACATCCAGAATATTACTAGTGTTGGTCTACTTCACAGACGATGAGAGTCAGGGTGTCTATATATAAGCATGCATCAGGTGCTGCCCCCCAAACACAAATGGATGCATGTTGATCTACACCCTTGTATGGGAACATAGCCCTGTGGAGGGTGTGTTGAAGCGTGTATTCAACCGTATCAGGAAGGTGTATGTGCTGAGTCATGTCATAGGTGATCCATGTTGTCACAATCCATTGATTCTATGTGATCAGCCTGGATGAAGGTAGGATAGTGCATACTGCCTATCATGATCTGGCCTAGGGTTTTGACACAATCCCCCACACAGGTATCAATGAGAAACCCTCCCAGCTAGGGATTAACCCTTACATCAGTAGATGGGTAACCAACTGGCTCCCCGACAGAACACATACTGTGAAAGTTAGTGAATCAACATGTACCAGTAGAGTTGTCACCATTGGCAAACCCTAGGGATCTGTGTTTGGCCCTTCACTGTTTGAACTCCATTTCTTGACATTTCACACTAAAGTATATGGCCTTTGCCTTACCAGCTTTATTGATTTTTGCTGATTGGCTTCAATCAGTGAGTCCACCAATGATAACATAGTACAGGAAGAGCTAACACAGACAAATGGTGAAAGAGGTACATGATCTACAAATAAATGCAGAAATGTGCATTTTTTATGTTGTCTGAAAAGTAGAATTCCATGTTAATCACAGCATTGACAACAGTCCTGCTATACTGAAACCCAGTGATGGAAACACTGGAAACACATGTATATAGCAATCTGAACTTCGACTACCAAGTGCCCACATTGTATTTATTTATTTTATTTTATTTTACATTTGGTGACCGGGAAGGTCCGGCTGGACACATGTCCATTTTTAGCAGAGGCCCGGGGAGAAAAGCTCCATATACATACAATACACTAATGTACTACCACAGACTATTAACTATTTAAAATACAGAGATAACACAATTCTGTAAAATACAGAGATAACACACTTCTAGTACATAATGGTAAATAACACACCTAGTACATTATGGTAAACTGTAGATTGATAAATTTTGTCTTGCATTTCTTTAAAATTTAATAGATACAGGATTTTGCAATAATGCTTTCATAGGTCACATTAGGATTTATGGCTCGGTGGGAGACTTTGGTTTGTGGCTATGTAAACAATTGTTAATTGTATCCTTGTCTTTAACCAGGAGTATTACAGAAGCATAGCCAGTTGTTTCTGAGGTGGGTTTTCAGGAGTTTTTTGTGTAGTGGAGGTGTTGGATATAAGGGTGGCTGGTAAGAGTGTTCCAGAGTTTGGAGATGTAGTAGCTAAAAAAAGATTTCCCTGCTTCATTGTTATATTTGGTGACTTCTAGAAGATTAAGGGTGCTGGATCTCAAGGTTCTTGTTGTGGTGTGGGGTTGTATAAGATGTTGGAGGGGTAGGCTTTTGTCTGGATAGTAGTATAGCTTATGTGCAAGTGACAGTTGATTGAGTTGAAATAGTAGAGGGAGTTCTAACCAGTTTAGTTTTTTGAGGGAGGTGCAATGATGTGTCCTATATGTGGATGCAGTAGCAAATCTAGCTATCTTATTGTAGCAGGTTTCTAGCTTGTTTAGGTCTGATTTACGAAGGTTGGTTAGGACTGGGGATGCAAAGAGGAGGGTAGATAGCAGATGTGACCTGGCTATTGTGGTTCTGGACTGGTTTGTGAGGAACTGTTTGTTACGATAGAGCAGGCCAAGGTTTTTATGGACTTTCTTGATAGTTTGGGTAGTGTGCAGGTCAAATCTTATGTTGTTGTCTATTTCAATGCCTTGAAGTTTGATGTGGGTAGTTAGGGTGATTACTGTTTTGTTTTCAGAGGTTATTGTGAAGCTATCTGTTGGGGGGTACAATGAAAGGAAAATAGCAATCATTTTGTTTTATTTAGGTTAAGAATGAGGTGGTGGTTAGTGAACCAGGTTTCTGCTAGTGAGAAGGACTCTTGTGTTTGTGAGTGGAGATGGTCTAGAGTGGGGGCTGCACATATGATTGTGGTATCATCTGCATATTGAATAACTGAGGCCCTGGGGTGGAGGATGGGAGTTGATTGGTGAATAGAGTGAAGAGCAATGGGCCTAGAATGGAGCCTTGAGTGACTCTTAAGGATACTGGTAGTAGAAGAGATAGTTGGTTTTGCCATTTTACTGCTGATGTCTTCCTGATAGATAACTCTTCACCCATATGATGGAGGATGAACTGAGGTTTAAGGTGGAGTGAGTTGAGAAGTCTATTGTGGTTCACCATATCAAAAGCCTTGGATAAGTCTAAAAATATGGCTGAGACAAGTTTTCCATTGTTTCTATGGTAATTAATGGTATTAGTGAATGATACAAGTGCAGTGGATGTACTGAGGAAGGGCCTAAAGCCGTGCTGGTCTGCAGACAGTAGTTTGTTTTCTAGGAGGTAGTTAATAAGTTGAGTGTGTATGACCCTTTCTAGGATTTTAAATATGGGTGATAAGATAGCAATAGGACGATAGTTACTGAGTTCAAAGGAGTCACCTCCTTTGTGTATCAGTATGATATGGGAGATTTTCCATAGTTGGGGTACTTTACTCTCTATGATAGATCTGTTAATGAGAATAGCAACCTGATAGACTATGGCTGTTGCTGCTATTTGGAGGTATTCTGTGGGTAGGTTGGCTGCCGCCAGGGTGGTGGGTTTGAGTTTTTGGATGGTTTTGATAAATACTGGTTGGACGCTAAAGTGGGGGCTATTAGCTTGTGTTTCCATTGTGGTTGGTGTGTTTGCTGAGGTTGGGTGATTGGAGTTTATTTGGTTATTAGCTAGGGCCTGGATTGTCACAGTAAAGTATTTGTTAAATTGTGTGGGGGGATATTGGTATTGAATCTTATGTTGTACACATCATAAGTTACTCCATCATATTCAGATCTTAGGATTGTATGATAGCATAGTAGCCAAACCTCATTAGAACACTAATATAGCATAATGCTCTCTTTTACATGTACCTCACTAGACACATGCAGTAGCTGGAGAGACCAAAGGGCTTTCTCAGCAAGATAACACAGGGCCAACACACCATGCCATGATGTATGTGGATAGCTTAAAAGCCATGCCACTGTAATCTTTCTTGTACAGGATGAGGTGACTTCTGCCTGGCTCCCAGGCCAGTCTCTCACCCTGCCCAGGTAGGAGTACTGCATATCCAAATATCTGATATAGCTGACATAAGCAATGACTGTTGAGCAGAATATGGTAATAATGGTGTCCTACATGCTGGTATAAAACACTCTTTGTAATGTCAAGCAAGACCTCACACACACGTGTATACACACACACACACACACACATACACACACAGTTGACTGCAGTGAGAATAGAACCCTACCTATCTACGTACACAGACTACAGAAATCAGTACTTCATGCAAGCTCCATGGCCCAAGTTTGACTTGGAGTGTCTCAGACAACATTTTATAGCTGACCACATCAGCAGTGTCTGCTGAGGAGAATATAAGTGTCCCACATGCTTGTGTAAAATGATCTCTGTAATGTCAAGCATGAGCTCACACACAAACACATCCAGTTGACCTCAGTGAGAATAGAACCCCTACCTCTCTATGTACATAGACTACATAACCCAGTACTTTACGTAAGGGCCATGGCACAAGTCTGACGTTTACAGGAGTGTAGGTCAACTTATGGTAGATGGCATTAGCAGGTCATGTGGGAGACAAGATGTTGGGTGGGCTGCATGAAATGTATGTGTAGGCATCTGCAAGTATCAAAATACTGTCAATCCATGGCATAGGAGCAGTAACTGTGGGATACACACTTTTGATGGACACTCTTCTGTCTAGACACACACACACACACACACACACACACACACACACACACACACACACACACACACAGACACACACAGCTGACTGCACTGAAAACAGAACCCCTACTTATCTAGGTACACAGAGTAAAGAACATAGTACTTTATGCAAGTGTCATGGTAGAACTCTGACTTTTACAAGAGTGTGGGTTAACTTACAGCAGCTGACATTAGCAGGCCATGTGGGAGACAAGATGTTGGCAGTCCTGCATAGGTTCACAGTTTCATAGGTTCATAGAAAGTCAGTTAGATGGTCGTTGTTAGCAGAGCAATTTTGTGAGCAGCACCAACAGGCCCCATCCATGAGAGACATAGCTGCAACCCCAGACATGACTTTACAATTACCCAACCAGTAGTCAAGGTTGCACTTGAACAGGGTCATTGAGGAGCACTGCTTCACATGCAGTGGGAGCCTACTACAGAGGAGTGTGAATCTCTGGGGGGTATATCTCACCAGCATGTTCTGTTTATGTCACAGGCTAGGTTGAGAAACCTGAGGAAAGTTCTTTTTGTCCTATTTGATATTCAGGTGTCCAGCATTTCCAGTAGGGCAGAGACTGAGACTGCTCTGTATGCCAGGCATAGGTCACCTCTCAGCAGCCTGCATACTACAGATTACAATGACAGGTCTTTCAGTCTTTCCATGTATGTCATGTTTGGAGGCCCTGGATTCCTCCAGGCACCAACCCATGTTCTCTGCAATTGCTGCAGTTGTCTGGTGAGGTACAGACAGAAGGAATCATTGTACTCAATTAGTGGTCTGATAAGGGTAGAGTACAGCAGAGGTATGACCACCCTGGTCTTGGATGTGATGTCCATATGTATTAGGTGCATAATGCAGAATATGGGTGTCACCACTATGGACACATAGTGATGAAAGTGTAGACTGCTTTCAACATGCATTCCTAAGTCTCACAACACTGAGTTTGAGCTTAGACAGGTGCTATGTATATCATAATTAGCAAGTATACTTCATTGCCAAAGGGGACAATGAGGCATTGTTCACTTTAAGGTTCAGTGCATGAGTTGGGCACCAAGCATTTGTGTGTGTCAGGCCCTTCTTTAATAAGTTATCATCACAGGGGGACTCTGCATGAGTACCAGTCATCTGTAATCTTGATAAACCACAGGCCATTTATCATTACCTGTGCTTCAGGGAAGTAGTTTGCAAACAGTTGAGGGCCCAGCACAGATCATTGTGGTATTCTAATGGTAAGTGGTTAGTGGTGGAGGTGCAGTCCCCAACTTTTGAGAGTGTGTGTCCTGTCAGTGAGCTAGTTGGCTATCCATCTACTGCTGTATGGCTTAATTCTCACATGGGAGAGCTTCACTATGAGAAATGAATGGGGGATAGTGTCAAAGGCCTTGGATAACTCAGCATAGGTGGTATGTCTTGTTATCCCTCATCCAGGTCTTTGGGGTCAATATCAAAGAAGTTCACAAGGTTGGATAAACAAGATCTACCCTTAACAAAAACAATACGGGTCTGGTCAAGTATGTTGAAGGTCACCTAAGTCCCTGTGGATAAGGTCCATGCTGATTCCTTTCCTAGCCTTGCAGATAAGGCTTATTAGGCATATGGGTCAATAGTTGTAGTTCTGTATGTTACCAGATTGATGTGCATTGCATATCGCACAGCATTTGATATTATACTTTGTAGTGTAGGTGATATATGTGTGGAAAAATACTGAGACACCAGGGTTGAAGTGTGTGGGGGGTGGCAACACATGGATGTAGTGTAGATATGTGACATATTGTTAGATAGGGCCCTCAGTTTGTAATGTTTCTACATGTAATTTCATGTCACTGACAGGAAATGGACAGTAAACAGCAGACATGCAGAATAATATATATATTTCCATAGCACAGTGAGCAGCAGCTTTGCGAGACAGTTGGCAAAGGGTATATGCATGTGAGATACACATGTTTACGCATAGCTAAGCACTGTGCAAAGGCCAGCTGCATTGCTAAGGTCTTGACAGTTAGTACTGATTCTATGAAACACACTTGCTGCTTAACTGACTCTGTGGCAGCACATGTTAATGCATTCACAAATTCTTTTTTGAGGCCAGATGGTACTGGGTTTGAATCCAGGAGTATGTAATACTTTGAAATACTTTAAGTACAGAGTGATAATGCAAAGACATGAATTACTTATAGCACATGTGCTGTTGTGTGTTGGCATAGCGCAGCAGTGTTAAGCAGCATTGCATAGAGGTAACCACAGCTGTTTGCTGCCACTCACCATTGCTGCACATTGGTGCATGATGTGCATCTCCATGCAAACATGGAGCCCAAAAAGTGAAGGGATCCACTGCTTTTTCAGCAACTTGTGTGTTGTGTGTAATTCTGTTTTTTGACCAGATTAAAGTGGTGTAATGGGGTAGATAGTTAAGTGGTGAAATGGGGAGCAAGCCGGGGTAAGAACAAAGGGAAAGCAGGAGAGGAATGTGCAGGAGGGAGGTAGGAAAGAACCATAGCTATCCATTTCTTTAACAGTGTAAACTGAACACATGTACAAAATATTAACTGAACTTTGACTGTCACGTCCAAATATAGGGGTGATCACAGCACAATCATGTTGCATAGCCAACTGGAATAAATCAAGAGCCTCAAGAAGACACGTGTAAAATGGAGAGCTATGTATGGGATGATTTTTTCTTTTTGTGGAACAGGTGCCCATTTTTATTTTTATTTCAAAGAGAGAGAGGAAAGTTGGGGAAGGGATATAGATATGTCTGGGTCAGGTAAGTTGGGTAGGGGAGGAAGCAGTGGCAGACAGATAAGACAAACAAGACAGACAGCAAAAGTGAGAGACACAAAAGGTTGGGGGACAGCATGATTGTGGTGAGGATGGGGACATACTGTGCCCAGGGTCATCAAGTTGGGAGACAGTGAGAATCAAGTCCTCACCCAATGGACTGTCATCACAGTAACCTCACTCCACTGGTGGTTGGATTGCTTAATGTCTCCTCCTCCTAGTACTATGCAAAATGAGGGATAGCAGCCTCTCCAACCATTTAAGCATGCACCAACAGTGCAGAGCATGACCCTTTGTAACTCGCTGCAGGTGATGAAATCACCATCTCAGCCACTCCCCCAGGAGGGTACCACTGGACCAGCCTCCAGAGCAGGACTACCTGATGGTGCAGGTAGTGCAGGGGCAGGCAGATCCAATGGGGCTGGCCTACCCCATTGTGCTGTGGAGCATTTAGTGATGTGACACACATGGATGACATGGACACATTTTGACAACACATAATGCAAATGATAAATGAAAATAAAAAATAAAATAAAATAAAAAGTATCTAATAAAACAAAATATAAAAATAAAATAAAAAAATCATAAAATAAAATAAAAAATAAATCAAAAATTAGTTTTCTAAATAATATGAAATAAAATAAAAATATAATAAAAAGAGATAAGGGCTGGGATGACAGAAAAAGAGATAAGATCAGTACCTTCATATGTGACATACAATGCATTAATACAATTATTTAACTCTATTATCTTAACTTTTACATTTAAGACTACCACCTCCTAACAGATGCACACTATACTACTGATTCCAGCAAGTATTATTTATTTACATTATTATTTATATAAGTAATCCTTAAAATGTGCATGTATTGCACATATGGGTGCTCCAGTTATAAAGCTTGCAGTTTATAGTAGGGCCTCTGTGCCATTGGTATAGAGGTTTCAATTTAAACTAAATATTATTGAAGAAATAGCATTGTTGTATAGTTGTGAAGTGTGGTATATGAACCCACAACCTCTGAATAAAATCTTATATTACACTTGTACAGTTGGTTTGTGCTACAGATTAATGCACGCATGCTTACTTTTACAATTGGGATATGCATGCTCATTTTGATACAACTCTACAAAATACCAAAAAAGCTATCTTTAACTTTTAATGCTACAACACTACTCTTCTGCTGCATACATACCACATGCTTCCCTCATTCTCGCCAATCTAGTCCCATGGGCTCAGACATTGCACTCTCAATCACTGGCAGCTGGGGATAAAACAGAACAAAACAAAAGTCCATTATGTATACCAGTCTTGCCTATATTCAGCTTTGTAAGTCTTAAAAGTACTTTCTGCTGTTGATACCTACACAGGTGTGGGATGTCCTGATTCCTAAATTCCTCTACCCAACAGTCAAGAGTATCCCTCTTCCTCATCTGTAGATCATTAAAACTATGCTTAAATTGCTCTCCAGTGTGCGGGACACCAGTGGCACTGGATACAGTCTGGGCTAAACTACCCCAACCCTCAGACTTTTACTGGGAGCCAGAATAGTCCCCCTGCAGAAGCCTTTGGCGGTGGTGCTTAACTAGGAGTCCAGTGAATATCCTGGACTCCTGGAAACCCCAGTGCTCTAAACCTGGCACCTTGCCCACAAATGCTGCCATGTCTACCAGTGGATCTAGAGCAATGGAGACTGATGCTTTCTCTCCAAATTCTAGTTAATGTGTTGACTGGAGTACACACACTGTTAGCACTCCTGCTCTCTGTTTACCATTGCATAATCATGTTGCTCAGGAGTGCGCACCTCGAGCAATGTGTTTGCACAATGGTAAGTGGAGAGCTGCATTATCAAACAGTGACGAATTAAATAATTGCAATTGCAAGGTTATTGGATGTACACACAGTTGTGTATGTGTCTTAGGCAAATGTAAAGGCCATGTGTGTGTGTGTTTGGGTCTACTTCACATAATAGAATTTTCACTTACCCAAAACAGAAAAGGACGAGACGACTTTAACAAAAACTTACTTTCATGAACACTTGGAAAGCAAATACTTGGCCACCATGACAAAATAAACAAACCAAAGCAAATCAAACCCACCCAAGTGGGGTGCTTCACCCCCACACCCTACCTAACTAAATATAACACAGAGGTCGCACTACAGTGCAGAAAAGGGCAAAGTTCACAATGGTAGGCAAATGCTTCCTTTCCTGGAGTAAAATTCTGGTGATCCAACCATTTGTAAAAGTATATGGCCCCATGAGTTTGGCAGTCATACCTGCCTTTCGAATATAATGTGGTATCTCAAGCTGTCACATAAAAACTTGAAACTCATGCATTTAGCTATTTGGAAGTCTTGTTCCTGGTTTTATATAGGGAAACTATTAGAACATTTAAACAAAGAATATATGAGCATACCTTGGCGATCAGACACAAGGACAAGCATAATGCCTCGGCAAGGCATTCCTGTGCTTGTGTAAACTTTAAGAAATTTAGTTTCTTTGTGCTGGATGCTGTGGACATTGATGAGTTCAATGGCAATTATAAAGTGAAACTCGAGTGCCAAGAACCTAGGTGGTAAATTAGACTGAAGGCTGAAAAGCATCAGGGGCTAAACGATAACATCATTATTAAATGTTTTCTAACAGCACAGCAGCTTTAATAGCTCATTGAGAGTTTAAAAGATTTTTTATTATAAAGTCTTGCTTTATTGTTCTTTTACACATATTCATTACTCCCGGTTAGACGAGCTTTAGTTGACTGGCCATTGTAAGTATTTTGGCTGTTCAATGCATTTTGATTAGTGCTTTGAGAATTAATATTCAGGAGCTGAAATGTTCATGGTTTTACAGGCATCACTCGATTGGTTTGAATTGTCAAAATTGGTTTATTGTTTTTTTTTTAAAATCACTTGATTTTAATACAGAGTTTTAAACTGAGAAAGTTTTTTCATGCTTAGATTCTGATGAAGTTCTGTATATATTTAATAAAGAACAAAAGCACTTACTCTTTTACTATACTTCAAGTTTGGTTTTTCCAGCAACATTGGTTTTAGGACTTCCATTTTGTGGTTTCTTCATTTTGCTGTTCTACGCCAATTAGTGGTTTTAGTGTTCTGTTATGGCAACCAGCTTGTTGGCAGAGTCTTTTACTCACAATGACAATTTGGACCTAGTGATCCATCCCTTTCCAGATGAGATGGTGGACTTCACACAGAAATTGACAGAGGCAGTCTCCAGCACTTTTGGCTTACTTGAGGGATTTAAAAACATTAAAGAGGATACAGAAGCCAACTCTGCTCAGAGAACGAACCTTGGTTCTCTAATGGTACCGTGAGTAGATGTTCCTGCTAACTCTGGACTTCCTTCTATGCCCACATATGATAACAATACAGGTACTGTAAATATTTTTAGAAATATCATTTTAAGTAACATAAACAATCCGTTTGGTAATGCTGACATTTCTATTCCTGGTTGTTCGAAGAACACTAGCTATAGTGAGCAGATAGACCTGTACGAACAAGGTAGAAAGGAAATCAACAGTCTTGAATATCTAGTTATTAAATACATATCGCAGCAGTATGAACCATGTATTTAGAGGTATGTGCACAGCAAAACTTAGCCCTGATGTGGTTAAGGATTCCCAAATTCTCCAACAGAGTTTTGCACAGTGATGTTTTATATCCAAATTTAGTTATGTTTTTCAATGAAACAGGAATTAAGGTCTTGAATTTGCTAATATTTTATTACAAGATGAAAACTTAACTTTTAAAAGAGGAAATCACAGCAATTGATGAAAATATTAAAAAGAGCAGTGTTTTCCAGCCTTTACAATCTGTATAGTGGTATAAAAGCTAAGGTTGACATATGATTATCATCATCCATAGAAAGAAAAATAAGCTTAAAAGAGATATTATAGCATATTAAAATGGGGAAGCATATCCTATCAAAACAAACCAATTTAATCATCACAATAATGAAGCTGGGTTACAACAGGTACCACAAAAGTCTACATCACTTTCTACGAATCAAGGTCAATTTTTTTCACAGTGTGGTACAAAATGGTAGTCAACCAGCAGGGAATTCTGCTCACACTTTGAATAGTTCTGTAAACCAACCACCTGTTATTTCTCATGCACCTTTTTAGTGCATCCATCAGGAACAGTCAGGACTCCCAAATGGCCTATGGGAGGGCCAGTATAGAACAAAGGGAAAGGGAAGAACAGGAGAAAGAAGAAATAAAATTCAAGATGGCTATATTAAATTTGAGCAATTAAATGTTCACTATATTTTGGAGGATGTTGCTGGCTTTAAGACAAATTCTAAGGCACCACATAAAAGAACCACTTACAACACTCCTTTACAAAACACCTTACATGCTTTTCAAGATCAATGTGAGGAAGCAATTGAAGCAAATTTAGGCAAAAAGCCAAAAGTATACAATTCACTGGTCATTGAGAAACAAACCCTCCATGATTTGACTGCCAACAAGAACATCAGAGTTATGAGCTCTAACAAGGGGAAGTGATGGTCACTATGAATTGTGTTGATTACATTGAGGCCATTCAAACAATGTTGACTGATCAAACTTGCTATGAAGAAGTCAGTATTGAATATATAAGAAACCAGTTTACTGATGTAGACAACACTTTGAATGACCTTCTTTATCAGGGAGACTTAAACTTGGACAGTTGGGATTCCTAAAGTCCACAGAGATTGGAAAAAACCTCCATTTAGACCTGTAGTGGTGACTGCCACTACAAAACCGAACTACTATCTTTGTGGACTTATTAAATCCTGTCGTACAAGCCTCAGACCAGTATCGGAGAGATTTGTGGCACTTGCATGAATTACTTTGGGACTTTAAACCACCAGGAGAATGGGTTTTTTTGCATCTTTAGATGTGGTGTCTGTTTATACCTGCATCAATCAAAACAACGAAACTGAAGCTGTTAAGAGGTATTTAACCAATTTCAATACCAGATTGGTCAATACTATTTGTGACTTATTAGGTCTGGTATTAGAAAACAATTTTTTTAACTTTCACTGGCAAGTTATACAAGCAAAAAATTGGCGTCGCTATGGGGGCAAGAATTTCCCCATCTTTTGCGAATCTAGTCATGGCCCTTTGGGAACTAAAACATCTTAAGACACACCCCTTATTTTCTCAAGTTTTGTTTTATCACAGGTACATAGACAATTTATTTTTTATATGGAAGGGATTGTCTGATGAGTTTGACAAGCTGTTTGTCCATCTAAATAACAGTACATCTTATCTACTACATTTCACTAAAAGTGGATTTAGGACCAGTATCATTTTTTTGGACATCTCCTTAGTGAATTCCAGTGAGGATCATGGCATCAAGAGCAGTATCTTTCATGAAAACACTTTTGTTAATCATCATCTACATAAATCAAGCTTTCATCCTCTTCATATGAAAAGAGGGGTGGTTAAAAGGCAATTTATTCATTTAAGCAGATTCACCAGCAAAGATGAAGATTTTAATTGTGAATGCATTTTGTTGCAGAAACTCTTCCTGGAGACAGGGTATACTCTGTTTTGGTTGAAGAAGATCATATGAGAAGTTTTATTGCTCAGGTATACAACTGCAAAACCATTCCTTAGGAAGACTAATGCTGATTTTTCATTGTGTGAAGCATTGACCACCACCCACTCTTGAGTAGAGTGATCGGTTATCAGGAAGCATTCCCTTTACCAATCACCACAGATGCACTTACAATCAAAATATTTTAAAACTGGAAAATTATATCTGGCAATCAAGAATTGAGTAAAGTATTGGAGAACATCTTGTTTTCAAGTATAAAAACGTTGAAAACATCAAAACATTACTCAAGAAAGGTACAAAAGTGAATCGTGGAGTGGAACCTGCTTCTGGCACATTCAGATGCGGCAAATGCAAGCAGTGCCACTTTATAAATAATGTTTCAAGTTTTTATTTGACAGCTTGAGCTTGAGATATCACATTACATTTGAAAAGCCGATATGACTGCCAAACTCACTGGGTCATGTATTTAGCTATTTGCGAGTCTTGTCAATGGTTTTATTTAGGGGAGACTATTAGAACATTTAAATGAAGAATTTACAAGCATACCTTGGTGATCAGACACAAGGATGAGAATAATGCCTTGGCAAGACATTCTAGTGCTTGTGTAAGTTTTAAGAAATATAGTTTCTTTGTGTTGGATGCAGTGGACATTGTTGAGTTCAATGGTAATTATAAGGTGAAACTCTAAGATGATGTCTGGCAAATTAAATTAAAGGCTGACAAGCATCTGGGGCTAAACGATCACATCAATGTTAAATGTTTTTTTTTAACAGCACAATGGCTTTAATAAGTCATTGAGAATTTAAAATAATTTTTATTATAAAGTTTTACTCTATCTTTCTTTTATACATATTCATTACTCCTGGTTAGACCAACTTTAGTTGATTGGCCATTGTAAGTATTTGGGCTGCTCAATGCATTTTGATTGGTGCTTTGAGAATTAATATCCAGGAGTTGAAATGTTCATTTCCTGGTTTTACAGGCATCACTCAATCTGAATTGTCAAAATTGGTTGTTTACTGTTTTTTTTAAGACCACGTGATTTTAGTACACGTTTTTATAAATTGGGAGTTTTCAATTTTAGATTCTGATGAAGTTATGTTTACATTTAATAAAGAACAAAAGTGCTTAATCTTTTACTATACTTTGAGTACAAGTTTGGGTTTTAGCAACACCGGTTTCAAGACTTCTGTTTTGTGGGTTCTTCAATTATGTCATGAGGTACTATATCAAAAGCCTTAATGAGAACTAAATAAATCAATGGGTAATCTTTCTTCAATGGCTTCCCAGACAGATGGACAGACTGGTAAGAGCTGAATAGGATTATTTGACTTGAGTATCCTGGGACAAATCCATGTTGTTTTAGGCCCTGCTTAAAATCCAGGGACAAATCCATGTTGTTTTAGGCCCTGCTTAAGATCCAAAGTGTTAACACTACTCTGTCAAAATTTTTTGAAAAATGTTCTTAACATTAAACATATAAGTCTACAATTCTCCAAAAGTGAAGTATTACCACTCTTAAGAACCGGGACTACTAAGGCATCTCCAAACTTTAGGTACATAACCCGTGAGTAAGGATTCTTGAAAGAGATATAAAAAGCAAGAGGTGATATCCTTAACAATAAACAAAAAGAGGAAAAAAAACACACAGGTCATCCAGTCCTGCAGCAGCAGGGGGCTTTGTTCACTTAATAACTTTTCCCTGGAAAGCATAAATTATTTTTAGACATGGCTTACAACCTAAGAAAGGATTGTCCAGATCAATCTCCTCTCTTTTATCTTGTAACTTAATTCAACTGTCTAAGAAGACCATTTCATGAGTTTTAGAGTCAGTTATAGGACTATCTGTAACTATCATGTTTAGAGTGTGTTGAGAGCACTTTCTAAATTGCTTTATATGCTTAAAAATGCCTTCTTATTATATTTGGTGTGGCAAGCTAAGTTTTCCTCAGACCTACTTCTGGAAGACCTCATAAGCTTCCAAAAAAGGATTCCTTACCATATTTTATTCTAATACCATTACATGGCTTCAACATGCATTTTTTTCCAGTTACACATTTTTAATTCCAATCTTATTTCTAAGGTGTTACCCCACCTTAGAAATAACACTGGCTTGTTTGGTCCTAATGGTACATGCTCTTCTATTCAGATGGGCAATAAAATGATAAAACATTTTCCAAATTATCTCATGTACATCAAGTGTATTTATTCCCATTCCCAAGCTTTTATTTTTTCCAAAATCTACACAAAAGTGTCCCTATAAAGTGCCCTCCTTCCCTCTGGGTACATCTGTGACTCCCCAGACATAGTTTAACTATTCCCAAGTTACACTTTGGTGATCTGAGCTGTCTAGTTCTGGTTCTGTGATGCATTGACCCAAACTATCTAAAGAATGTAACCCTTGCAGGTAGGTTCTTTTGCCACCTGTATATACAGTAACACCTTACTGACATTCACCAGGTCCATTACCCCACCACCATGGTAATATGAGTTACATATCCCAAAAAATGTTTGGGGCATTAAAATCACATGCTACACTTTCAAAATGATTCAGAAAGCATGATGACAATATTTCCCCAAATCCTTTCATTTTGGTACTATTCTTATTAGGAGACCTTTAGAATAAGTAATAGATTTTTAGCAATATTTACTGCAATAATTTCAAACAAATCACTAGCATGCATGGTATATAATTTTAACTTCTTATTTTCATCAAATGAAACTCCAACTCCTCCTCCTCCTAACATTGTGGTGCCCATTACAGCTCCCCAAATTCATGTTTATTATTTTCAGAGAACCATAATTACATATTTTTCAATTCCCCACTGTTGCTACAAGTATAAATATATTAGCAAGTGGCAAAGTTGAAAGTTAACAGCTCCTAAAAAGATACATTAACCACTATCTCTTCGAATACCATAATACTTTTCAGTAAGGAAAACTAATTCTCCCTCCTGATAGTTATTGAAGCCTCTGACCACTTTAATAAATGTGCGAATACATTTTAACACAGGAGTTACATTCACTCATAATCAACTCAAAGTTATTGTTTTTGATCATTTCTATATTGGCCTTAATATAACCATCAAATGGGAGTTTTACCAAAGTTATTAATTCATCCCGCTATCACCATATCATATTTGTTACTTAGTGAAAACATTCTCTTCAAGGCACACAGTATGTCATGCAATTATAACCACATAATCATGACACAGTAATCAGTTCTGTACTTATTCTTGAGACTATCTGTCCAACTTCCTTAAGCATAGAGTCCCCTATTACCAGCATACCTGTCAACTGTCTATTTTCACAGAATGTCCAGAATTTTGTCTCACACTTTTAGTCTGTTCCTCAGTTTTTTTCCCTGAAAAATTCAGACTTCATATCCCTCAGAAAAATGCATATAGATGTAGAACCTTTCATTGCAGCAACTTTCTGCATTTATGAGACCAGTATTTAAAATCTGCTCCTATTTTTTGGCCTTTGTCCCTCCCATTATTTTTTGTTCTGCCAGATTTCTTGCACAGAGAGTTTGAGAGGTAAGACTGTGTGTGCTTCTTTTGCAGATGAGTCACTATTCTGGTGTTTAGCACATTTACTTCTTGATAAACCCTACCATGTTGATGCACACATAAACCATCTAGTGCACTTTTTCTCTTTTTTCATGACTGCTTCAAAGCCTTCTGTGTCATCAATAACATAATCGTCAGTAATCGGACTTCTTTTTTGACCATTTCATTTATTAACGATATTGTCCCAGACCCATTCTTCGGTGCCACTCCATTTGCACTAGTGGCACTAATAAAAATCTCTCCTATTTCTCTTCTCTTATATTCATTTAAGATAGTGACATCCTGTAATAGACTGTCAGGGATAATAATCACCTCACAGCTCTGAGTATTGCCACCTTTAAAGACATTTCCCCTAACTGGAGGTACCATATTTGGGGAATTATACATTTATAGGTCTAGAGATATATTCTAGGCTAATGGCCACCACAGCCTTTATAAGCCTAGCTTTGCAACCCAACCCAATTGTGTCCCTATGTACCACAGGCATTTATTAGGAGAGGTACGTTAGGTAGGAAGTTGCTAGGAGTTATGTGGGGGGTGGATATGTTTATTTGGGCATTATTGTCTGCCTCGTCTATCAGAGACATGGGGGTCAGACCAGAGGTTACTTTCCAATTTCCTATCCATTAATCAAGGTTACACTTAAATAGGGTTACGGATGGACTCTGCTTCACATGGATGGGGAGCCTATTCCAGGGCATGGGGATTCTCTGAGACACATATCTGTCTCATCAACATGTTTTATTTATGTCACAAGCAAAGTTCAAATCCTTGGAGCTAGTGATTCTGATGCTGTTAGTTTTGCAGTTGTGCAAAAGGTCCATCAATGCTGGATCCGAGGATGACTTTTATCCCAGGCATTCATCGCCTCTCAGTAACCTGTAGAAGACTGAGTATAGAGATAGGGCTTTTAAGGTGATCTGTACAGGATAATGTGTTTATACCCTGGATTCTCCTGGTAAAGAACCTTTGTAGGCATTCCAACTGTTGCATATGCCTGGTCAGGCACATGCCAAAGGGGATATTACATTCAATGATGGATCTGATAAGAGTCAAATAAAGTGCCACTATGACTTCCTTGGACCTGGATACCAAGCCCTTACTTACAAGCTGGGCTACAATGAATGATTTTCTTACCATCTTGCCCACATGTTGTTCAAAGGCCAGATTACTGCCTACATATGTTCCCAGATTCCTGACTACCTGGCAACTCTTAGGCATGTCTATCGATGGAATAATTAGCCAGGGTGGCAGTTTTCCCAAAAGGCACTTTAATGTATTTCTTGCCTATATCACTGTGTTCAATGAAGGTGGCACCATTGACCACCAGTTCAACACACTAGTGTGTGCTGCCTTTGAGGTTTCAGACATAGCTGTAGAAGGCCTTGTGATTGTCTTTGGCCTGTGGGGTCTATCTTGACCTCATAACGGGCCTTAATGGGCTTAATTAGTCCTCTTCATTTCCTGTTTAGTTTAATTAGATCACCACTATCATTATGGGATTGATCTTCCTGATTTTAGCCATCACTTTTTACCTTTTGTTATATACCCTAGTAAGGTTAGGATTCCACTAGCATGGTTTGTTTTTAAATTTTGTTTTGGGCTTAGTTCTACTAGGTACAGTAGCCTCTAAGCAGCAATTTACATAGTTGTAGAGGGTCTTTGTGAAAAATTTTGCATAAGTTGCTATGAACTTGGGGTTGGGAGGGGTAATGAATTTTGACAAACTATTGCTTAATATGATACAGTTTGCTTTAAAATAGTTCCTAAGTGTTGCAGGGTTTGCTGTGGTTACCAAGTTGATTTTTAATTTGAAGGAGGCAGCTTTGTGGTCCTTAAGAAACCATAAAAATAAGTTGACAAAAATTAGGACTGCTCTATCATAACAAACATTATCTTTCTAAGCAATCTAAAACTACAATAGCCAGGACACACCTGCTATCTACCCTGCCCTACACGTCCCCGGTGCTACTTAACCTTTGTAAAACAGATCTAAATAAACTAGAAACCTGCTATAATAAGATTGCAAGATTTGCTATAGTCTCACCCTACAGATCACATCACTGTGAATCCCTCAACAAACTTAACTGGCTAGAACTCCCACAATTACTTCAATTAAATCAACTTTCACTTGCACACAAAGTATTTTACCACTATGACAAAATTTCAGCTATGCAACAGCTTATACAACCTCACACCACAGCTAGAACCTTGAGATCTAGCACCCTAAATCACCTAAAAGTAACCAAGCATAACAACGAGGCAGGTAAATCTGTCTATAGCCACTCTATATCAAAACTCTGGAACTCCCTTCCTGCTCAACTTATATCCAATAATTCTACCACTTAATTCAAACACCTTCTTAAAACTCACTTTAGAAACAGGCTATGCTCCTGTCTCTCCCCAGGATAAAAACCTGGAGTCTACATATCTCCCATACTCTCCATCAACAAAAGCTAGCTTAACACCCTAACTGTGGTCCAAATGTGACCATAAGATAAAAATGCATTTCACTGTAACAATAACCAACCATCACCAACTTTACCTACTATTCCACCAAATACTAATTCAATTCTAGGTATAATTTGTCATATTCTAAATATACTATGTAATTGTCATCCCTTAAACTACTCACAGTTACTTTGTGTAATTCTTGAGAAATTAAAAGAATCGGACTGTCATGCTAGGTCAGTACCAACAACTTTTCTATCTTCTAACTGTAGAGTGGATTCTACATATAACATGTCATGTTCTGAATGTATCATGTAATCTCTTCTCTAAGTTGCCATATTTACTTCTAAATTATCTAATATGCTGTCAGTGTTAATATGTTAACTTCCTGAATGTAAACATCTGTCTTTGTGAACTTGTCAATTTATGTAATTGGAGCTTCCCCCCCCCGGGCCTCCGCTGAAAATGGACCTGTGTCCAGTCGGACTATCCCGGTTAACAAATGTAAAATAAATAAATAAATAAATAAAAATAAATATCACCAATGAGAAGGTGACACTGGGGTGGAGGTGCAGCTTTTCCCATATTGGTGAGTACCAGGTCCAGGATGTTTGTACCTCTAGTGGGTGTGCATACTATCTGGTCAATGGTATGTGTTTTATGAAGTCCAAGAATAGTGCCTGTGAATTTCAGGCAGTATATTTTTCCCAGTCTATACAGGGGTAATTAAAGTCTCCATAGAATAGAGAATTTGGCTTAATGGTGAGTGTCTCCAGCAGATCTAGGCATGAGCTATGGGATTATAGGGACATAGATTGACCTTTAGCTTGTTAGAATATGGTATAGGACTTTGTCTATGGTGATTTTCATTTAGATAAATTCCAGGACATCATTCTGTTTAACCAACCTAGAGAGTTATACTTGTTGCTAATGTAGACCGAGACTCAATCTTTTGACCCTAACTGTGCAGCTGATGGTCTAAATGTGTGGAAGGCATCGAAGCCTTGCACTGCTGAAGAACCTTCTGCCAATTAAAACCATGTCTCTGTAATAACACATTTCTATATTTCCCTGGGAAAGAAATCGCTTGGACTAAAAATACATACACACCACTTCAAACACAACAAAGTGGAGGGCTTCATCAACCGCACACCCCCAGACACCCCCTAACTAAATATACCAACTCCACAATCGCACTACAGTGGGGTAAAGGGCAATGTCAGGGCTCAGGCCAAGCGATTTTTTCCCTGGGAAAAAAATTGCTGACCTGAGCCATCACTATTTTGGGATTTTGGTCTATATTTGTCGACGAAACGGCATTCGCTGTAATGCCATTTTACAGACTTAATATAGACCCATATATATATATATATATATATATATATATATGTATATATATATACCAATTCTGATATCACCATACATTGAAGAAAAGGGAATACTCTGGGAAACAGCAGTCTTGGACTTGACACAATAAGTTCACACATTCAGTCTTGCTCTTCTGGGACCTGCAGTAATGAGTCTCTGAATATCAAATGGTTGCCCTTGGATCAATATAAATTATTAAGATTTAGATACCTGGTGGTACTGCCTAATAAATTTAGAACTAAATTGTCCCCTGAGTCATCTATTCCAAACCACCTATCCCCAATGGAATCATGTCATCAATCATCACAAGAGAACGCTCACTGAAGGTACTCTCCAAAAAAAAAAAAAAAAACGTATCCATAGGACCTAATACAATAGCAGTTTGCCTAATTAATAGCACTAAGAAAACACTGGCTGATTCACTGCTTACACTAAACCTGAGTCTATCAAATGGCTTTCTCCCACAATAGTAGTGCATAGCTTATATAAAGACACTCTACAAGAATAGTCCCATCTTACACCCTGGGCATTGCTGACCCATCAGCCTAACAAGTCTTGCATGCAAAGCTATGAAATGTAACATTAAGAACCTAATAAACTGTGATGCAAAAAACTTATCAGACTCAACCCCCAGCATTTTGACTTTGTCAAAGATATATCCTGTCAAATGAATCTTGTAACCTTTTTTGAGAGGGTTACTTAGGATGTTGACTGTGAACAGACTTACCTTGAACTCACCCGTGCATTCAGTACCATACCACATGCAAATATAATAAACAAAAATGAACTCCAAATTGACTCATATGTGGTTAGGTGGGTAGGCAACTGGCTTAGAGGTAGGATTCTCACTGTGACAGTGGGGGTGGGGGGTGGGGGGGGGCATCCTCAGAGAAAATTAAGGTGATCAGTGGAGTCCCACAAGGATCAGTTCTGGGACATCTGCAGTCCCTTATCTACTTGTACAATTCACAATTATCAAATGCGGATCTCAGATTAACAATGTTTGCAGGTGACTGGAAGCTGGGAGTCATTATCAAATGCTCCTATGATGTACATGCACTCCAGCAGGGCAGGAGCTTATACTTTTTAATAGCTGGTGTTAACATACCTCTCAACTTCTCATCACAATAAAGCCTAGCATAATGGGGGGACAAAGGCCCAAAAATATGGACAGACTTTAAATATTGTTCTAATAAACGTAGAAAGTCATTAGAATAAGAGGATTTGTGTTAGCATGCATTTTCTGAAGGATATAAAGTCTGAAACCCTAATGTATGTCACTATTCAGTAACTTCAATCCTTGGATCATCCCAGTGATTTGCCAGAAAAAAACACAAATTTTACGAGGAAAAGACCAAAAATATGAGGCAAAAATCTGGACATTCTGTGAAAATCTGGGTAATTGAGAGCTATGCTGGTGTATTAAAAACTGGTTCATGTTCAACACCAAAAATGCAACATTTTAGTATTCCGTAAGCATGACCTAGCTCCTATTTACAGCACAGATAATACACCATTTTAAAATGTAAATGTTGTGATAGACTTGGATAAGTGGGTGGGCAGCTCCCTTACATTTGGCCGTCATGTTGCAATAATGATTAGGAAATCTTTTTACCTTGTACAGCTTATAGCTAAATGTATATCCTCCACATCTAAAGAGGTCCTCGCCTCCCTGTACTCTGCACTGATAGACCTATCACTGAATACAACACCCCTTTTGAATGTACCTTACTAAGCTTATCAAGCAATTGCAGATACCCCCAAAGGTTTGTAACTAAAAAGATCAGGGACATAACAGGCTTTAGCTACCAGCAAAGACTGGAGGCTTTGTCCCTCTACTCATTTTCAAACAAGGGGAGCGCACAAATAGTCCTTTGTAGGACTCGCACATAGCAAAAGAACCGAAGATCTGTTCAAGAAGGACAACAGAGATAGACACCAATGCGGGGAGCACACAAATAGTCCTTTTTAGGACTCACACATAGCAAAAGAACCGAAGATCTGTTCAAGAAGGACAACGGAGATCGACACCACAGCAGAACACCGAAGGACACAACAGCAGCTCTTCCCAGAGCCCATTGTGTCCATACACAAAACAGCTCTTTTCAGGGTTCACATGGATCTGCACCTTACACCAAACAGCTCTTCTCAGAGCTCACAGTACACCAAACAGCTCTTCTCAGAGCTCACAGAGATCTGTATAAGCTCTGGTAAGAGCAACTGAAGACACATTGAAGAATAAAACAAAAAAGTTCTTATTAGAGCTACCACCAACACCCGAACAGGCATTCAAAACACAAATCGGCTCTTCTTAGAGCTCACAGAAATCTGTATCAGCTCTGGTAAGACCAGCCGGAGGCACAGACACAGCTTCGGTGAACCAAACAAAACAGTTCTTTTTAGAACTACCACATCTGCCCGAAAGGGCATTCAAAACATAAAACAGCTCTTCTCAGAGCTCAAAGAGATCTGTTAACAGCTCTATATAGAGCTCCAGCTGCCAACAGGGCTAAAACAGCTCTTTTTAGAGCTAGCTCCACCACCGACTACACATGGAAATCTGTTCACCATTTAGGATCAAGAGTGAAAGGCTTTGTAAAACTGGTTATTCCTTCCCTCCGGGCAGGCATCACTCAGGATCGAAAACCCAAGAGGTCCACACCTATTTTTGTGGTTTCATTTTCATACAGGCTCCTTAGGGGTGACATGTTCCTTGCTTATAGGGCTATGAGGGATCCAGTAATTCAAGAACTCTTATACCTCTATAAATGAAACAGTCCAGCTAACACTAGAGCAAGATTTCTAAATCTACTTTAACAAATGAATTAGACAAGGAAGAAGGGACAGATTTGTCATTCAGTACCAATCCTTTCTCTGGAACAAACTTCCTCTCCAAATTAAACAGTATGACACACTGACTGCCTTTAAAAAAAGAACTGGACAACTGGATAGGTATTCACAAATTCACCTCTGATATGACTGGTTTGTCCCTCCTTGAAAAGAAAGGCAGGGCCTAAGTGTGGGTATGGACAAGGGTGAAATGACCTCATGGCTCAGTTGCCTTGAAACTCCTATGATCTTCATGAGGGTATCCCAATGAATCATTATAACTTTTCCAATACACTGTCTTCTCTTGAAGCAACAATTCTACATGTGAGAGCTATTGCTCACTCTAACGTGGAAATAATGTATCATGTACCAAACTTTGAGATAATCGGGCATGCATACCATGGTCAGACTTTCCGTTACATGATTCACAACTAAAATGAAAATGTAAGCTGCAAACCTGGTTAGAAAATTCATATTTAAAAGAATGATATGCCCCTACAGAAAAACAGAAATGTTGTGAAGCTGTGCATAGTTTGAAGAAAATAAAAGACAAACTGGAACTATGAACTTTGGTTAGGGAGGTACAGGTTCATAGGTTGGTACTAGGCTATCGGCCCTAGGGTCTATACAAGTCTAGCCATAACAATTCCCTGGATATTTCTTCCCACAATATTTACTTCCCTGGACCCCTATCTAGCAGGGCGACTGATGTGATCCCCGGGGTGAATTTCCTATCTCCCATCTAATCATCAAGGTTCCTTTTGAAGACGGCCAAGGAGGCAATCTACTTAACATGTATGGGAAGTCTATTCCAGAGGATGGGAAGTCTCTGGGTCAGGAACCTATCCCTCCAGCATGTTTTCTTCATTGTGATGACAAGGTTTAGATCTCTGGAGTGTGTGGCTCTGAGGGATTGGGATTTGTTTAAGTGGAGCATGTCCAACAGCTCAGGGTTTGACATGGCCTTGTGTGTTTAAGCAGAGATTGCCTCTGAGTAGACGATATGCCACAGAGTACAGCTGGAGTTTTTTTTAGATGGTCAGCATAGGGCATCTGCTTTAAGCCTGTGATTCTTTGAGTAAGGTATTTCTGCGGCCTTTCCAGCTGTTGCAGATGTCTTGTGAGGTACATACCAAATGGGGCATTGTACTCTATAATGGGTTTAATGAGGGATGAGTACAGTGGGACAATGACCTCCTTTTTTCTAGATGAAAAGCCCTTAGTGATGAGGTGTGCCACATAGGATTTTCTGACTGTTGTGGCAATGTGGTTATCGAAGGTGAGACCACTGCCCACCTGTGTCCCTAAGTATCTCATCACACTTTCTGTATTGTGGAACTGTTCATAGTAAATGGACATTTGAAACACATTGATAATCACATTTTTGCACAGAGTAAGAAGCTTTGTCCTAGATATGCAGGACAACCAAAGTACTGTTTTTCTTGTGGTAAAATGGGGAATTTTAAATAAAACTGTCCTTATCTAGTATGTAAAAAGTGTTGCTAAACAGGTAACAATAAACAGAATTGTGAAAAGATGTGCACTGGGTGTAGAGGTAATATTATTTGTAGTTAGACTGCCTAAAAACTAAGCAGCGGGATAATAATGCTGAAAATGTAAATGAAAGTGATAAAGTCCCAGAGTTGTCTCTAAGTCATGTGGAGTTTTCCCAGGGTGACTACTCAGCCAAGAGCAGAGGAGTGCCATCCTGTGACCTCTGTTTTTTTATCAAATTCTTACCATGCACTGGTCAATAATACTTAGGATGATGAAAACAAAAATGTAGTTGAAAGGGAAAAAGGTACGCAGAGAGACAGAGAAACAAAACATTAACATTTTTTCTTATAATGTTAACAGTTGGATTTCTAATGTTTGTAGGTAGTGAACTACAAAGTGGAACAACCAGCTTGGGTGTGATGTTTGTGTGTTCCAGGACATTATGAAAGTTTCTAATAGTGAATAACATTGTTTAGAGATTATTTTTGAGGGAAAAGGTTCTTGAGCTTTGGGCCAGACCAGAATTCTGGTCTAATCATTTATTTTACTGAAAAATGTTTGAATTTCATGAATGAATGTAGTTCAACAAGGAAGAAATATGAAAGTGGATATAGAAATGGAGGTAAGAAACAAAGGACCTATATAGTGAAAGGCACAATAATGTGGCAGGATTGTTGCATTGGAGATTGTGCAAACACTGAAATACATAAGTAGCTGAGGAGCATTGGAAAAATTAACCATAAAGCATTGTAGAGAATGATGAAGTGTACATCACATGGGATCACCAACTACCAATAATTCAAAAAATAGATGCACGAAAACCAGATATAGTGGTTCATGGAAAAAGACATTGTAGAAAGCAGTTTGCTACAGGTAAAGTAAATTTTTTTTTACTAAAATCTGAGTGTTGTAGTGCTCCAAACAGTAATGGTATAAACTGTCACAACTGTTTGCTACATTTGTAACAAGCAGTTTGCTACAGTTTAAAAAGAAGAAGAAATGCTCTTTTTTATTCTTTTTTTAAATGAAACATGAGCATTGGAGGGCTCCATGCAGGTAGGCAATATACTATGCCAACTATAGCAAGCAGTTTGCTATGGTTCAAAAAGAAGAAGGCATTTGTTTAACTAAAACATCAGCACTGTAGCTGTGCTGGTAGGGTATAAACTATAGAAACTATTTTTTTTTTACTTAAATATATTGTAAGAGAGTTGGGAACAGGGCACAGAAACTGGACCTGAATGGCAGGGGCAGGCAGGGGGGAACTTTCATATGGCTACCTGGTTGGAACTTCCTGTTTTGATCACTTACAATGTAATGGTCAGCTTATTATAGTGATTATTACAGTGAAGTGCTTTTTTTATTTTTTTCCTCTTCATTTGAAGACCTGAGCAGGAGGGGCACTTGTTAAAAGAATTGGCTCAGGATATAGGTTAAACCAGCTATGCTTCTGCTCTGGATACTGAACTGCATAAGAGACTTCACTATTATGACCCCTTGAAAGAGTAAATATGTCCTAACATCCTAGTTTGCAGTGAATTACGTACTATGATTGGATGAGCCTTGCCTAACACTACCCCTGCTATTACAATGCCTTGAAGAATTTGAAAAATGGTCTAGATTAAAGATCATTCCTACCAAAGTTATTATTACTCATTCACTTTAAGCTAAAAATGAAGCTGAAAGAATAGTTGCAGTGCTTAAATCATATAACTGACCAACATAATTACATAGGTATTCACCTTTCTACTGAATAGAAAAGATTCTGGATTTGAATATTAAATTTCTTATGCAATTTAGATGATCACATGGAAGTTGTTAAAGTTACCCTTTCTATCCAAAATCCAGGTTTTCAAAATGTTTTTCTCACCAAAATTCTCTCTGTAATTAGACATCTTCCTCACATGGTTAAAATAAATTTTGTATTAAATACCCATAAAAAGGTTATTTGATTTCTTATGGAAAAGTTAAAGAGCTAGACTTTCCTGAAACAAAACATAAAAATCATATAAAGAAGGAAGGATATTTTGAGCAAGCAGTATGGCAAAACCTTTGTGGCTTGAAGTAGAACAGTTTTTGTTCTCGGTACACATCCATCAAGATTTGGAATCCAGATGGCTTAGATAATTGGATTGAAAATGTTATTGTAAGTGGGGGGCTGAACTGAAGACTCAGGAAAAATGGCTTTCTATGGTTAAGATCACATACCTGGGCAAATAAAAGGGCAAAGATTAATAGTGAGACTCTGTTATGGTATAATTGGATCACTAAGGGCATATTATTTTATTATGATATATGGCACAATTCCTTATCCCCTTTATTCATCAAAAAAATCCCACTCTCCAAGACATACCACAATGGCAATACGTTTAGATGAGGTCCTTTCTTTACATCCATCTTGAGTATAAAGGAAAATATTATATTCCTTTATTTTCCAAGTGTTAATCTATGTCCAATGGCATCACCAATGTTGCATTTAAGCTAAAAAGTTTATACCTCTTTGCCCTGTCTTCAGCATGGGATGCCACAAATGGGATATGTACAAAGTAGAAAAACAGTTTCCACTGTATATTATCCCTCAGGGAAGGGCATGGGTTCTCAAATCCTATGAAGGTTCTAAACCTCCTCTTCATATATAGATTTAGGAAATGTATATATACATGGCAGTTGTTTCCAGACAGATTTAAAAAAAAATGG
>NC_056735.1:1660622488-1660661208 GCF_019279795.1 Protopterus annectens | reverse complement strand
CCGTTAACCAGATTGAGCAGCTAATTAAGTAAGATGTTGTCAGTGAGAGAAAAATATTCAGGTGTACCAAAACAACATATGCTGTCTAACATGACAAATAGATAATTAAGCACTGGAGGTTTGGTAGGTAAAGTATAAAAAGCAGACAGAGTATCACAGGAAATATAGAGGGTGGTAGAATAGTGGTCTATATTACAACAACACAGACTCAAAATAGCTGGGAAATCAAATAAATGTACTGTGTGCAAAACCAACACAGACATGTTTGCTGAGGGGAAGGTTGTGGTCTATAGAACGAAATGCACACACCATCATCTGAGTAGATGTTTGTCCTATATTAAATTACTTTCTGGGGCATTATAAACTGCAGTTACCATATTAAAAGATTTGCCAAGTCCAGGCAATTGTGAAGAAGAATGTCATGCTTCCCAATATATTGCACTAGCTGTTTGCAAGTCAGTGTTTCTAGAATTTAGGCATTGGTTGAAGCTTTGAAACGTATCTGTCATCTGATGACAATTCTGGTATTCTGTTTTTCACAAGTATAATTATAAATTATGTTTTCAATGGTAAGGACACTGGAGAAGAAAAAATATTACAGTCATAATGCATGCTTCCAAAATACCCCATAAATCAGAGTAAACACTCAACTACTCAACAAGTGTTTTGTATATGATCATTTGTTGAACAGTTGTTAAGCTACGAAAAAATAATAATAATAGCAAAAGCTGGAAAGAGTAAAACAATAAGTAACATTAGAGCTTTCATCTCACAAAGAATTACTAAAGACAAGAGACTTCCTCAGACTGTTTTATTAGAATTACTTTGTATTTAAGTAATAAATAAATATATGTGTCATGTAACTTAATTTGAATAACTGTTCAAATTTGATGCAATATTTAAAATTAACTGCATTATTCAAAACTGCTTTTTCTGCAGGAATCTAACCTAATCTAACATTCGTATTCTAAATACTATAGTCTTCTCTGCTGCCACCTCTACTTCTAAATACTATAGTCTTCTCTGCTGCCACCTCTACCATTAATAAGCACAACATCTAAAACTGCAAACAAAAATTGTTTAAAACCCTTACATTCCCTAGAATGCTTACATAGAGCTTTCAAAATGTCTCCATTACTGACCAAGTACATGTGTTTGTACATGCTTCTTTTTAACTGTTTATTAGTTTTACCTATGTATAAGTAAGTTATAAAATCAAATTTACAGGTATAAAACTCTGATGGGCTATAAAAAAAACTATTGTTAACACAATAAACATATGGAACTTCCAAAATGTACTTGCACATGTTGCAGTCAATACACTTATGTGTCCATTGTGTGCATGCGTGTGTGTGTGTGTGTGTGTGTGTGTGTGTGTGTGTGTGTGTGTGTGTGTGTGTGTGTGTGTGTGTGAGATTTAAAGCTGCAGTCCTATTTGTATCACTCTCTAAAATACTTTTTTCTCCCACTTTTTTTATAAACAAAGGGCTTTTCATATAATTGATATGTCTTTATTAAATATGAACATTTTCTATTTTAATATACTGATATTCTTAATGCTATCACTGTCAATGTAGTTGGTAATACACATAGCTTCTCCCCTTTCTGTATTATTTTTCCTTTTTATTGTCATTCTCCTTTTTCTTGCCTGTACCTGTCCTGATCTTGTCTATTTCTAGTACTAAAAAGAATCATTTTTAAGGTTAGTCTCTCTTTTCACTGTTCTTTTAATTCAAGTTTATTTTCACCATTGTTGATTAGATTGGCTGTTCTATCAACCATGCAGTTAACTACATTTTTCTTATTAATAAACTGTGCATGCTGCCAAAACAAAAAAGGGAATTACACTCGGTATTGTTCGGGTCTATATTAGCTCAGTGAAATGGCATTACAGCGAATGCCGTTTCGCTGACACAGACCGAAATCCAAAAACAGCGAAACCCCAAGTCACCGATATTTTTCCCATGGAAAAAATTGGTAGACCAACAAAAAGTACAGTTTTGTACCTACCATAAATGTAGATGTTCGAGTGCTAATACAGCTGCAGTCATAACAGATGGGTTTTCCTGCCGTCAGGCGGGTCCTCGGTCGGCCGAATTCCAAAGTCTAGGTCCGGCGTCGGTTGTCGTCGCTTCTTCCCTGACGTCAGTGCGACAGGGGTATAAAAGAACCAGCCGACGCAATTTTCTTCAGTTTTTCTTGCCCCAGATGTCAGGTGCCCCCTGAAGGAAGGCAATACATAAATTTATGTAATAATGCAATGCAATATAATCAAAAAACAGTAGTTGCAAACAAATACACCATAAATGAATACCCCAATCAGGTTGTATGAGGAGGGGTTAGCCAATAGGCCTGTCCCAAGAGGGGAAGGAGGGAGGGTAACCTGGACTGCAGCTGTATTAGCACTCAAACATCTACATTTATGGTAGGTACAAAACTGTACTATGTTCATCGTGCATACAGCTGCAGTCATAACAGATGGGTAGAATCCCAAAGCTAAAAAAGGGGTGGTAGGCCTAGGTGGAACTAGGAGGAGCCAGGATGCCCTGCAAGACTGCAGTGGCAAAGCCTGCTCTAGTTTTGGAGTATAATGGTAGGTGATGGAGTTCTGTGCATACCTTCTCCAAGCACTAAGTGGCTGCTTCCAAAATATCTTTGGTAGGAACCCCTCTGAGGAAAGCTGCAGAGGTAGCTGTGGCCCTTGTGGAATGAGATCTGATGCCTGCAGGTACAGTTTTACCATGAAAAGAGTAACAAAAGTGTATGCAGTGGGCTATCCATTTTGAGATAGTCTGTTTGGAAATTGGCTTCCCTTGAGCTCCTGTAGCATAGGACACAAAGAGTTGATCTGATTTTCTGAAAGGCTTTGTTCCGTCCAAATAATAACACAGCTGTCTGTGGATGTCCAAGGAATGTAGTAGTCTCTCCCCTTTGTTTTGAGGATTAGGGTAAAAGGTAGGTAAGTGGATAGCCCGATTCAAAGCTACCCTGGATACCACCTTTGGCATAAAGGAAGGATTGGTTCGTAAGGAAACTCTGTCCTGATGGAAAATGATGAAAGGCTGCACAGCCATGAGGGCTTGTAGTTCCGATACCCTGCGAGCTGAGGTGATAGCCAGAAGGAAGGCTGTTTTCCAGGACAAATATTGCAGTTCTGTTGAGGCAGCTGGCTCAAAGGGAGGCAAGGTCAGTTTTTCTAGAATGAAATTGAGGTCCCAAGCAGGTACTGGTTGTTTCCTTAGCCCCTCTGAGGAACTGTCTTAAGAGGGGGTGAGAGAATAAAGGAGGATCAGTGTTGTATTCTGCAGAAATGGCTGAGGCATGGATTTTGATGGAGGAGAATGAAAGTCCACTGCTTAGCATCTCAGCTAGATACTGTAATATTTGAGGTAAATTCAGTATTCCAGGATTCTGGCCCTTTTTCTCATTCCAGGCACGAAACTGTTTCCATTTTGCGGAGTAAGCTTTTCTAGTATTAGGCCTTCTGGCCTCTAAAATGAAATCCTGCACCTCCTTGGAGAGTTGGGTCTGTTGTGAAGTTAAGGAATCTTCCATGTGGCCAGATTGAGTGTTTTCAGCTGACTGTAAAGAGTTTTGAAGCTGTGCTGAGGTCAGAAGAGTTATTAGAGGCAGGATCCATGGTGGGGAATGTGTCAGGCTCCTCAGGAGGTACCAGTTTTGTCTTGGCCAGTCTGGAGCAATGAGAATCATCTTTGGTCTGTCTGCTCTGGTTTTTAATAGAACTTTGGGCAGCAGAGGTAAAGGTGGAAAGGCATAAACTGTCACTGTTGTCCAACTGAAAGAGAGTGCGTCCACTCTCCAGGCCTGTGGATGAAAGGTCCTTGAGCAGAATTTTGCCAATTGGTGATTTTTGTGGGAGGCAAAGAGATCTATGTCTGGCCTTCCCCATGCTTGAATTATCTCTGTAAAAACTTGAGGATGCAACTTCCATTCATGTGGAGCGGTCATATTTCTGCTTAGGTTGTCTGCCAGCATGTTTTCTTTGCCTGGCAAGTACTGTGCTTGAAGCTCTATTTGTAATTCCAGAGCCATGTTCCAAAGAGACATGGCCAGCCTGCATAGGGGGTATGAATGGATTCCTCCCTGTTTGTTTATGTACCACATTACTGTGGTGTTGTCTGTCCTTATCAATAGTTGACCTGGATGCAGAAGGTCTTTGAAAGCCATAATAGCATTTATTACTGCTAGCATTTCCTTTTGATTGATGTGTAGGTGCTTTTCTTTTTGGGACCATTTGCCCTGAATGCACCGATCTGTCATGTGCGCCCCCCAGGCATAGTCCGAGGCGTCTGTTGTGATGACTTGATTTGCTTGAGGCTTGCAGAATGGGAGACCTGTGTTTCTTTGGCATGCTTGAGCCCACCACAGAAATTCCTTTTGAAGACATGGAATCAGTGGTATTATTGTTTCCAAACTGTGGCTGTGCTGAGACCATAGGTTTTTCAGGTACCATTGAAGTTTCCTCATATGCAGCATTGCACATGGGATTAGTAGTATGCAAGATGCCATGAATCCCAGAGCCTGCAGGATTTTCCTTGCAGTCAGCCTGGTGAAATTTGCTAGTTTTCTGAAGTACTGAATTAGTTGCCCCTGTTTCTCTGGCGTGAGGTAGGCCATCTGGGTGTTTGTGTCCAAGTTGGCACCCAGGAAAATTATTGTTTGAGAGGGTATTGGCCTTGATTTCTTTTTGTTGACTGTGTATCCCAGAGAATTCAACAACATTATTACAAAAGCCAGATGTTTAAGAAGTATGTGCTTGCTGTCCGCTTGGATCAGGCAGTCGTCCAAATATGGGTATATTTGTATCCCTTGAAGTCTGCAGTAGGCAATTACTGATGCCAGGCATTTCGTGAATACTCTGGGCGCAGTAGATAAGCCAAAGGGCAATGCAGAGAATTGATAATGGGTTGAACCTGCAAGAAATCTGAGGTATCTTCTGCAATCTTGTCTGATTGGGACATGCAGGTATGCCTCCTTGAGGTCCGATGTTACCAGCCAAGACTCCTTGCCCAGCATGGGAAGAAGCTGCTGTAATGTGAGCATCTTGAATTTTGGCACGAGTAAAAATGTGTTTAGGATGGATAGGTCCAAAATAGGTCTCCAATCCTTTCCCTTCCTTGGTACCAGGAATAGTCTGGAGTAAAAACCTTGACCTTGTTCTTGTGTAGGTACCTCTTGAATAGCTTTCATGTCCATGAGATCTGAAATTTGTTTTTGTGCCTCTGCCCTTTGATTGCGTGGCAGGTTTGGCATGCCTCTCATTTTTGGAATAGTGTGAAAATGGAATCTGTAGCCTCTGTTTATAATGTCCAGGATCCATTTGTCTTTTGTGACAATATGCCAATTTTTCGAAAATAATGCCAGTTTTCCGCCTAAAGGTGCTGCCATTTGAGCCTTGCTTGGCATGCAAAGGGGAAAGTCATTGGGTCTGCTTTCTGAATGGCTGTGAACTATCCTCACCACCTCTTTGTGTAGGAGCTTGCCACTGTCGGCCTCTAAACGATCCTTGAGATTGCCCTCTGCCCCTCGGGCTCCTGTATCTACCTCTTTGGGGTATGTCCTTGGCTGGAAAAGGACCAATTTTTGGAAGGCCAATTTCTACTGAAACATGGAGCTTGTACCTGTAGGAAATCTTTCACTGTTTGCATTGATTTAGCCTTTTCCTCCATTTTCTTTAATACCTCCTCAGCTTTAACACCAAATAATACATATTTTTGCAGAGGGGCATCTAGTAATTTAGCTTTGACATGATCTGGTAAGGTTTGCTCTTTGAGCCAGGCATGTCTACGTATGACTGATCCTATAACAGCAGCTCTACATGAGGCCTCTAAAGCATCAAAACCACATTGCAAGGTATGTTTACCCACTTGTTCTGCACTGTGCATCAAATCCTGCAACTCCTTCAAGTCTGGTTGTTCAGGTTGCGACATTTTGTTTCTCAACTGTGATAACAGAAACTGTTGGTACTTTAACATATGGAACTGGCAGTTTAATGCCCTCATGGTTAAGGTGGCCGAGGTGTATACCTTTTTCCCCCACCTTTCTAAAGCTCTGGAATCTCTCTGAAGGTAATGGATTTTTAGCAGTGGAGGCCTTAATTCCCTTGGGGCCCTGTGAGATTGTTTCTGGGTCAGCCGCATGGCTTTTGTATAGGAATTGGTGAGAGTCAGGAACCCGGTAATACCTGTCACGCTGGACTGGGGCTGGAGGTAAAGAGTCTGGGTTAAGGCAGGCCTCCGAATACACATCATCAAGAATGTCTAAGACAGGAGGTATAGCCAGAGGCCTGTGCTGAGGGAGCAAGAGAAAATCCCTAAGCCTTTTCTTGGAGTCTGAGTACTCTTGGCCTTCCCAGTGGAAGTGTTCCCTCAAGGTATGCAAGGTTTCCCCAAAAGAGTAATCCTCAGAAGGGGAGACAGAGGGAATGGACTCCTCTGCATCATAATCTTCAAAAGGGGAGTATGAATGTTCCTGGTTATCAGAATGCTCTGAAATAATGGAGGCCTGGTCCGAGGAGGGGGATTCTTCCTCCACTCTGGGCCTTTTGTCCGGGGGGGGTTGAGAACCCCTGATAAGAGTAATAAAATCCTCATCCATTTTGAATATCTGCTTTTTAGGCATGGGGCCTTGAGAAGGGCCCTGTGGAGCTTGTCTCTTAGTATGCATGGCTGCTTTAGACTTAGTGAAAGCCTTGATGGAAAAAGAAGAGGAAGGCCTGAAGACACCTTGAGAGGTAGCAGACCTGTCTAAACTCTGAGTTTCACCGCCAAGAGTGGCTTCGGTATCGGTAGTTGGGGTGTAGGCCGAAGAGCCTGCGACCTCAGGTACAGTAGACCACCAATGAAGTGTCGTCGGTAGTCAAGGGCTGCGTAGGCGCCTCACTGAGAACCGGACCACCTGTAGTCGGCTTTGGCGTGGTGTCGGTAGAAGCCGCGGACCTCGTATGTCGGTCCTTATCTTTGCGTCTTTTACTCAAAACAGGAGTCGGAGTATCCGACGACATAATGTAATTAAATTTTTTGCCAAAATAGTGTTGGGCGAACTCCGCCCAACGCTTAATGGTGCGTCTGTTGAATGTAGCACAAAAATGACAGGCCGAGACGTCGTGGTCTGGGCCTAAGCAAGGAATGCAGAGGTCAGAAGTCAGCCCAAATACCAGAGGCTTAATATTTCTGGATCAATTGCTGTCGCTCCAGGACTGATGTCAGGTTGTCAGTGGTATAATATCAGGCAGCCAACACCATTACATCAGTTTTTCTTGCCCTGTCAGGAGCCCCCCAAATAGGGAGCTAGGTTATGGTGGAAGAACACCACCAGTAGAAAGTAAATACCAAAAATTTCCTGTAAGGAGAGAGGAAGTGAGACAGAGAGAGAGACAAGGGGGATGGAGGGAGGGAAACCAGGACTGCAGCAGTGAATACACTCTAACATCTACATTTATGGTAAGTGTACACAACTGTACTATGTTCTTTGTGTTTCACTGTTGCAGTCATCACATTTGGGTTGATTCCCAAAGCTGAAGAAAAGGGTGGAGGCAGTCAAGAAGACAGTGGGCTGGCTACGATGCCCTGCAAGACTGCGGTGGTAAAGCCTGTCCTGGATTTGGAGAAGATAGGCAGGTGGTAATGCTTGGTGAAGGTATTAAAAGATGTCCATGTTGCAGCGTCCAGGATGTCCCTAGTGGGGACCCCTCTGAGAAAAGCTGCAGAGGTGGAGGTTGCCCTGGTGGAATGTGTCCTGACCCCCTTTGGGGGTGGTTTCCCATGTTGTTTGTAGCAGAAATGGATGCAGTGTGCTATCCATTTGGAGATTACTTGCTTAGATATGGCCTTGCCCTCTACCCCTGCTGCAAAGCTGACTAGAAATTGATCAGTTTTTCTACAGGATTTATTCCTGTCCAGATAGAATCTGACCTGTCTGTGCACATCTGGAGAGTGCAGAATCCTTTTCCCCTTGTTTTGTGGGTTAGGGAAAAACAGGGGCAAATGTATGAATTGGTTGAGATCCACACTGGACACCACTTTAGGTATGAAGGATGGGTTTGTCCTGAGTAAGACTGTCAGCATGGAACATGATGAAGGGCTCTACAGCCATGAGTGCTTATAGCTCTGATGCTCTTCTAGCTGAAGTGATGGTCAAAAGCAAGGCTGTCTTCCAAGAGCAAAATTTTAACTCTGCTGAAGCTGCAGGCTCAAAGCTTTTCAAACACAAAGTTAAGGTCCCAGGCTGGGATAGGAGCTTTTCTGGGTGGCCTTAAGTTGTTAGCCTCTCTTAGGAACTGTTTGGTGAGGGGGTGTGAGAAGAGATGTGGCTCTGTGCTGTAATGAGCACAGATGGCAGCAGCATGAATTTTAACAGAAAAAAAGGACAGACCCCTGTGTAGTAGGTCTGCCAGGTAATCCAGGATGAGAGGTAGGTAGGGCTGTGCCATTCCTGCACCCTTAGCCTGGATCCAGGTGCAAAACCTTTTCCACTTGTCAGCACAGGATTTTCTAGTGCTGGGGAATCTGGCCTCATGTGTAATATCTTGGACTTGTTTGCTTAGGTTGGCAGCTTGAGGAGTGATCAGGGAATATGCCAGGTTGAGGGTCTGCAATTGGGGATGCATGAATCCTCCATTCCCCTGGGTCAGGAGTGTTGGGATCTGAGGTAGGTGCCATGGTGGCAGGGGTGACAGACTGCACAGCAGTGGGTACCAGTGCTGGCATGGCCAGTCTGGTGTAATCAGGACTGCCCTTGGTTTTTCCTCACTTATTTTGAGCAGTACCCTTGATATGAGTGGTAGAGAGGGAAGTGCATAGATCGTGAGGTTTACCCACTGAAAGGATAGAGCATCCACTTTCCAGGCCTTGCTGTGAGATTCCCTGGTGCAGAATTATCTGAGCTGATTGGAGTGGGAGGCAAACAGGTCAACCTTTGGGGTGCCCCATTTCTGGGTTACAAGGGTGAAGGTTCTGTGGTCTAGCTACCACGTGTGTGGGTCTACCAGGTTTCTGCTTAAGTTGTCTGCCAGAGAATTTGGAGAGTCTGGCAAGAATTATGCTAGCAGGTGTAGCTGCATGGCTGAAGCTGTGTGCCAAAGGGTTATGGTGAGCCTGCAGAGAGGATAAGAGTGAGTCCCTCCCTGCTTGTTGATATACCACATCACTGTGGTGGTGTCTGTTTTGATCAGTAGAAGCCCTGGGGAGAGTAGGGATCTGAAGGCTATCAGGGCATGCTGAACAGCTAGAATCTTTTTGGTTGATATGAAGATGTATTTGATTTGGGCTCCAGTAGCCCTGAATGCACCTGCCATCCAGATGTGCACCCCAGGCATAGTCTGATGCATCTGTGGTGAGGGTCTGGGTGGTGTGAGGTTGTGAGAAGGGAAGTCCGTTGTTATGGTTGCTAGCTGCTGCCCACCAAAAGAAAATCTTTCCTTAGACAATGTATCATTGATATGAGAGTTTCCAGGTCTTGAGAGTGTTGACACCAAAGACTTTAGGTACCACTGTAGTTTCCTCATATGCAGTCTGGCATATGGAATGGGTATGATGCAGGAGGCCATGAGCACTAGAGCTTGCAAGATTTTTCTTGTAGATAACTGGGTTCTGGTGGCTAGTTGAGAGAAGTAGCCTGTGAGGTAGGCTTGCTTTTCTGGAGTAAGGAATGCCATCTGGGATGCTGTGTCCAGGCTTGCTCCCAGGAATATAATTTTTTGTACTGGGACTAGTTTTGATTTCTTTTCATTGACAGTATACCCCAGGGAGGTCAGTAGGTCCTTTACAATAGTCAGGTGCTGTAACAGCTTTTCCTGACTGCCTGAATCAGGCAATCGTCTAAGTATGGGTAAATTTGAATATCTCTTTGTCTGAAAACAGCAATGGCAGGAGCCAGGCATTTTGTGAAAACTCTGGGGGCAGTGGATAAGCCAAAGGGAAGCACAGAGAACTGAAAGTGCATAGATCCTGACCTGAAACATTATTTCCTGCATGATTCCCTGACTGTGATGTGTAGGTAGGCCTCTTTTAGGTCTACGGTGACTAGCCAAGCATCCTTGGAAAGCATTAGTAGAAGCTGCTGGAGGGTGAGCATTTTGAATTTTTCACCAGAAAGGTGTTTAGAATGGATAGATCGAGAATGGGGTGCCATGTGCCCTCTTTTCTGGGTACCGGGAAAAGTCTGGAGTAGAAACCTTGGCCTATCTGTTCTGCAGGAACATGCTGTATTGCCCTCATGGAGAGCAGGGAAAGGACTTGCTTTTTGGCCTCTACCCACTGGTTTGGGGGAAGATCTGGGAACCCTTTTGGGGTAGGTGGAGTGTGGAAATAAAATTTGTATCCCTGGGACACTATGTTGAGGACCCATCGGTCGTTAATAGTGGCCCATTTGCTTGCATGGAAGGAGAGTTTTCCTCCTAGGGGCATAAGCAGGTGGGCAGAGGTAAGGGGTGGACGTGTAAAGTCATTGTGAGTTCTTACCATAAGGGGGTGACTTTGTACTCCCTGTTTTTGAAAAGGAGGAACTCCATTGCTTAGATCTCTGCATTCCCTGGGGCTGCTGTGTGGTGGGGTCTGCTTCTCCTGGGTTTGGGCTGAGCTGGCCTGGTGGAGGCAGGAAAGGATCAGTGTTTGGAGGGGCAATGCTTACTGAACCTTGGAGGCTGGATATGTAAGAAGTCTTTAACTGTCTGCATAGATTTAGCTGTTTCTGCCAACATTTTTAAGACCTCTTCTGCCTTGGTGCTAAATAAGTTGTCTTTGTTCAAGGATGCGTCCAATAATTTGGATTTGACATGGTCTGGGAAGGTCTGTTCCTTAAGCCAAGCATACCTTCTAAGGACAGAACCAGTGACTGCTGCCCTGCAAGTTGCTTCTAGGGCATCAAAACCACATTGCAATGTGTGCTTAGTTACTTGACTTGCAGAATGCATTAATTCTTGTAATTCTTTATTTTCTGCACAAGCAGGAACAGAATATTTTTTGTTTGAGGAATTCCATGGTATGCTGCAGATATTTCAGCATGTGAACTGACAATTCAATGCTCTAACAGCAAGAGTAGCAGAGGTGTATACTTTGACACATCTGTCTAAAGCTCGGGAATCCCTATCTGAGGGGGTGGGATTCTTACCTTAAGTAGCTTTAATTCCTTTATTTCCTTGAGAGGTGACCTCGGGGTCAGCAGTAGGATTTTTGAAAAGAAATTTGTCAGAGTCAGGAACTCTATAATACCTGTCAGGTTTCCTGGGAGCAGGAGGAAGGGTGTCAGGAGTCAAAACTGGATTCCATAAAAACATCATCCACAATGTCCAGGACAGGAGGAATGGCCACAGGTCTGTGCTGTGGTAGATTTAAGAATCCCCCAAGTCTCTTTTTTGACTGAGGATAGTCCTGACATTCCCATTGGAAATGCTCCCTTAAAGTATGAAGAGTTTCCCGAAATGAAAATCTTCAGGTGGAGAGGCAGAAGAAATGGATTCTTCTGCATCAGAATCCTCATAAGCAGAGAGAGGTTGCATATTTTCACATTCAGATGCATCAGAGTCACTGGCTCCTTGTCAGATAAAACTACTGGGGACAAGTCTTTTTCTTTTGGAAGGGGTAGCCTGGCTTCCCCCAGTAAGCATAATAAGGTTTTCCGCCATTTTAAGCATTTGAGACTGAGGCAAGGAAGCAAGGTGTCTGAGCTGGGGTCGTCAGTTTTTTGGGTGTGGTTCATACCCTTGGCTTTAGAAACTCAGTAGTTTTAGAAAGAAGTGAAGATGCGAAAGAAGTCGGTCTGTGTAGAGTATCGGTAGTGTGAAGTACTTCCTCAGAAGCCAGTGCCAGCTCAGCGGCTCCGGACCCATCCAAGGTAGGGACATCCACAGGATCCTTAGTTGAAGAAGAGTTTTGCGGCATACCGCACTTTGAAAGGCTCTCAGTAGTGGCCTGCGAATCCACAGAAGCGGGCATCAGGGGCTGCAAAAACTTATGACTAGCGGAGAACTTATGACTAACTTAGCAGAAGCATCGTTGGCAGTTTTGGACCTGTGCGGTCTGTCTCTGTCTTTATCCTTATGTTTTTTCAGAAGATCGGTAGTCGGATGGCTTACCGAAGCCATATCAGAATTAGAGGACTGAGAGCAAAAATATATAGCTACAATAAGGGCCCAATGATGTAGAGTTCTGGTGTTGAACAAAGCACAAAAGTGACAGTGGAGGACGTTGTGTGCTGGCCTAAACAGATGATGCAGTAATAATGGAAGTCTCGGTGTGGTATTTGCTTTCCACAGGCGAGACAATTGTTAATTTTCTGACATCGGTTAGAGCAAGAAAAATGGATCCCCAATGGGGTATATAGCTTTAGAAGACTTCAACTTCAATTCGGAAACAAAAACTCAGGTAGCGGCAGACCGGCACTCATGCGAACTGCTTCTGCTTCATGCACCTCGGCAAGAAAGACTGATGTAATGGTGTCAGCTGCCTGATTTTATACCATTGACGACCTGACGTCAGTCCTTGAGTGACAGCAACTGACGCAGAAATACTAAGTTTCTGGTATTCGGGCCAACTGAGGGCTACCCCAGGCAGGATAACCCAAATGTGATGACTACAACAGTGAAACAGGGAGAACATCATTTGTTTACATTGTCAGAGATGTTACTCTCCATAGAATTGCCATATGATCACCAATCAATACTCCTCTAATTCATGTTGAGGACACTCTTGGGTACTAGTTTGTAAAAACTATCATCATTCGATAGAAAAAAAACCCATCTGATCAGTGGAATGTAGAATAACAGTAGCCCCCCCACATTTATTTGCCTTTATTATAACATTCACAGGGCTTCTCCTTCACTTCTGGACATATCATAATGTGTCTGATTTCTGCCTCAAAGGTATTTTCAAATATCTATATAACATGATATAGTGGTGGATAAAAAGAACTAAGGTTTCCGAGAACCATTTGGCTTTCAGTTTTATAAATATTTAAAAACAGCACTTAAACGTTAAGCTTGTGTAAGCTTTAAGCTCATTCAGTGTCTAACAGACTTGCCTTGCTGGTCAGAATAAAAAAGTGAAACATTTTGTAACATACTAATCTCTGTAGGTGCCAATGTTTTGCAGGCTAAATTATACATTTCAAAATTCTTAGGCGTATTTACCTTCTATTAGGCCTCCAACTTTGAAGTGCTGAGTTATAATTCTATTCCTTCACTGAAAATTGCACTGTTTCTGCCCATGATAAATTGTGTTGCAAATCTTGTTGCCTCTGAAGGGCTTCCACTATCTTCTGTTGTCTGTAACAGTGATGGTGGTTTATGTAAATCATATTCTTTTTTTTCTTTCTTTTGTTGACCTTTCTGAGGTAATTGGTCATCTGGCTTGACAGCCTAAATGCTTCCATGAATGATTCCTTAGTTGATCTCCTCTGCTAAAATCAAGAACAGAATTCTGGCTCTCGCACCTCCTAAAAGGAACACATCAGTTGACCCAACTACAAAAAAAGTGTCATCAATAAACCTGGTGTAAAACTTGACGTACTTAAAGTTGCTTTTGAAATACAGGAATTCTTTTTCTGAATAAGTGATAAATAGGTTAGTGAAATTGCAGAATTCCTTTTCCCAATAAACTGTTTGGAAAGTGAACTGATTTTGAATAATTTGTTTAAGCTTATAGCAAGTTACAAAACCTGATGAAGGAACTTGCAAAAATTAGTATCTCCCTGGTAATTGTTGCAAACCTTGGCAATCTCCTTTTTTTTTTTTTTTGTTGTTGTTGCTTTCTAAGGATGGAGGCTAAAAAGTTTGATTTTCACAAAGAATTAAATCAATGTCCTGACTTCAGCTCTCATTGTGTTTGTGTCCTGTTGGGTTCTTTTCATTTTAATCCTTTACTAAACTTCTTAAACTTCCTTTTTCTGAAAATCTCATCCTCATTTTTCATTCTATTATTAATAGCCACCATTCCCAAATTTAATTCTATTTGTGAAGCTAATAAGTCATAATACATGGTTTATGTTTGGATTACTCATGGATTTACTCATGTCTGATGGGGTCTGGTGTTTATGCTATGCCTTTTACAGTAGTATTCTCCAGTAACACATGAAGCTTCATTATACCTTACCACTCACAGCTGTGTCATGTCCCTGGCAGCAGTGACAGTCATTGTACAACCTACCACCCTCCTGTCTATGTTTCCATGTCCACAGAAGCAAAACTATTCATAGAATACCACCCAGTCTTGATTTAATCTTCCATGACACTGGTAGCAGTGGCTTTCACTACATACCCCCACCACATAGCAAAATCAACTCTACTGAACCTCAAGGTGTTACGGATCAATATCAGGAGCCCCCCCCCAAAAAATACACCCCTCCAAGCCCTTCTCACACTTCAGAATATAGACCTCTGTGCATTTACCAAGACATGGTTTAAATCATCAGAAAGCACCCTGGCAATGCAAGATTTCAGTGCTTTCCACAATTTTAGACCAGTAACTGCACAGACAAGGATTAAGGAGGAGGTATCTTAACATACATTGATAATAAGGATACCTTGTGGTCAAAAAGGATGATATGCTAAAGTTCCTCCATGTCCAGATCACCACAGAAAAAACTCTGTACCAGCTCACAATGCATACTTGGACCTACTGGAAACATTTACCATTCAACCTAACACCCTACTCATGGGAGACTTTAATTTCCCCTCTGTAGACTGGGAATCTTACATGGCCTCAAATCTATAGGCACAGAGAATCCTGGGGGGCATTGTAAATACAAACACCCTTGACCAAATAGTGAATATGCTCACCAGATGCTCCAATATACTGGACCTCAAGCTTACAAATATGGGAGAATGCTGCACCCCCTACCATTATCTCACCCTCCCTGGTAAGGTCCAACCATAAAGCTGTCTCCTTAAAAATCATAATCAACTCTGTAATCCCAGTAAATCCAGCAGTTAGGAACTATTCCAAGATGAATTACCTTTTATTAAAGGATGGACTGTCAAAATTCAATGCCCCTCTAAACCCAGAGACCACAGCATCCTATGCTGAATTGTTTTCAACAACTCTGTTCAACCATGTCAATGGCTGCACAGAGGCTTCAGTACCTACCAGAAGTAAGCCCAGGACTAACCTTCAAAACAAACCACTCTGGTAGCATCCCAAATTAAACAGGATATATAACAAATGGAAAAATAATGGCAAAAAAAAAAATCAGAAAGGATAATTCCTATAAAGACAAACTCTCTCAAAGTAAATAGGCAACCAAGAGGGCTAATTAGGTCAAGCAAAGCCAACTTTGAGGTTAAGATAACCTCCCAGGTGAAAGATAACCATAAGGCCTTTTACGGCTATGTTAGAAACATAAAGGGCAGCACACAGCAATGTGCAGAACTGGTGTTAATGTTGCCACATTCAATGAGCCTAGTGATATAGAGCACCTGTTAGCACACAAATTCAGTCCATATTTTACCCCTTCTCACCCCCAACCATCCTCCTCAAAATACTCTCAAATATACTCCCTCCAACTATAACTAGGGAGCATTTACTGGCTGCATTAAAGTCAAGAAGATTACCTCAACGGACCCCCCAATAACATCCCAGGATGCCTCCAGAATAGTCTAAAATATGACTTATCAGGACCCCTGGAGTCATTATTTAATAATATTTTTAAAACAGGCTTTGTGCCACATGAATGGAGGACTGCAATGGTTATCCCCATTCATAAGGGAGGACTTTCAACAGATTCTGGGAACTACAGACCCGTTAGTCTGATTAGTCTTATTTGCAAAGCCATGGAAAGAAATATCATGTAAACTATCAAAAAGGACATAGGAGACCTCCAGACACTGGATCCCCCAGTTTGGCTTTGTCAAAGGAAGGTCATGCTTACTGAATCTGCTAGACTTCCATAAAAAGGTTCCTAAGGCAATGGATGATGGGAAAATGATGCATACTGCCTACCTAGAACTGGCCAAAGCATCTGGTACAATACTTCCCTCAGGTATTGTCAACCAACTTACAGAACTAGATATAAACCCTTTTATTACACACTGGACAGCTAGCTGGCTCACTGATAGGACACAGGAGGTTAGAATCAGTGAAGCCACCTCCACAAATAGGTCAGACACCACTGAAGTCTCCCACGGCTATCTACTGGGCCCACTCCTCTTTTCCAACTACTTGTCAGATATCAAAGCTAATGTCAAAGGACTTTGGCTAACCAAGTTCATAGATGATTGCAAACCTGGAGCCGTCATTGAATCCCCCAAGGTGAGGACACTCTTCAGGAAGGTCTAATACAAATGCTTGGCTCCAAAGCCATTGCTCAAAACTCAACACCAAAAAATGCATTATAGTACCTTTTAGGAAAGCTACCACCCCGGGTATGATATCAATAAAACATCTTTAAAAATTGATTCACTAGTCAGGGATCTGGGAACTTATGTAGACAGTATCCTAGCTTTGACCAATATGTGCCCAAGGTAATAAGAAAATCGTTCTATGCTGTTCAACTTAGAAACAGGGGCATGGCATCTAGGTCCAGAGAGGTCATCATACCACTGTATTCACCTCCCATCAAACTCATCATAGAGTATAATGCCCCCTACAGTATGTACTTGATCAGACACATGCATTAATTGGAATGTCCACAAAGGTTCCTTACTAAAAGGATCCAAATAGTAAACACAATGTGCTAAGCTGATTTCCTCAAAGACCAGTCTCTTTATTCAGTATCAGACTTCTGAGAGGTGATCTTTATCTGGCTTACAAGACATCCCTGGTTCCAGTTTTGATGAACCTTTTTCACATCCACAAAATAAGTAGCATCAGAACTACTAGAATAAAAGGGCTAAATTTAACATGCAACATAAATAGCACATGTTGGAGAGGCAGATATATTTCTCAGAGAATTCCCATTCCCTGGAACAGTCTCCCCACCCATGTGAACCACAGTTCCTCCCAATCCCTATTTAAATGGAAGTTGGACCAAAAGATGGGTAATCAAGAATTCATCCACGGCCTGGCATCTACTTCTCTGATAGACAGAGACAATTAGTAAACCATAAGCAATATAAATCAAATTTGTGGGTCATATTTCAGTTACACGGCTAGGCTTATAAGGACCCTAGTGTTTGTTAGCCTAGTATACACCTATAAAGCTATGAATTATAAAATTTAGTATACCAAATTTATTATCATCATTGTTAATTATTATTTTTTTTTTGCTCTGTGGAGTACTATAGTTGCAAAGGTATTCATTGATGTACCCAGTAATATTATTGTATGCTTCCTTGAGTGTGAGCAAAAATGTATGGGCTTGTTTTTGACTACTTAGGGGTGTGTGTGTGTCTGTCTGTATGTGTTAAAAGGTGCCTGTAATACAACAATGCATGCACAGCCAGGTCTGACAGCAGAATTTTCAATTCAGAGATGTGGGCTTCCTGAATCTGAGAGTCTTGTTATTGCACTAACTGACCAGCCCACATTTGCCAATGAGTACTGAAACTGAAATTCTCTCTGAACCCCAGTAATTGTCCTGAACTGTCAGCACATATTTCTTAATAGCCCAAGTTTCTTGTAAATTCAAAACATTGAACTCATTGATGTAGGTTGAAAAGTCCTTATCTGTAATTGTGTTACTTACAGAAACAACATACCTTGTCAATATTTTGTCTGCTATTTTTTTTTATTGGTTTTAACAATAGTCAGCCACATTGCCATTCAGGGGTGGCTCGTGCTATAGGACTGCAGGACTGAAGCCCTCTCACCTAGAAAAACCAAATTAAAAAACTGAAACAAGGAAAAAAAAAAAAAAGCACAAGTCCCAACTCCTCCACGCATGCACAGACAAATTGGGAACACTCAGACTGCCTTTGTCAGCAGTCCGGATACAGAAGAAGAGATACCCAGAAATCTATGCAGTGAGATACCAGGAATCTGTGCGGTGACGACCGTACAGAACAGAGGAGCTCCGGACTGCTTCAGCTGCAGGCAGAACCAATGAGGACTGAGGTGAAGCTCTCACGGGGATTTCACTGCTGTGCGGGCGTTGTTCATGACTTGGATTGTGCTGCTGGACAGGAGGCTGCACGGGCATCGTTCGTGACGGTCGTTGGATACATTACTGGTTTGTGGGCTTTGTTCATGACTTGTGCTGCTGGACAAGAGGCTTCGTCGACTGGACACGTTTTACAACAGCAGGTAGGTGTGGAAACGGTCGCGGGAGTGTGTGCATGTTTTACAACACCAGGTAGGGGTGTGTGTGTCATATGAAACTTCACACAGCTGAATCCTCACAGTTCAGTTCTATACAGATATGGCAAAAATAAGCTATTTATATCTGAATCTGTAAGGTGCTCATCAAAAAAAGTGTTATTTCCAAAGGCAGTGTCCTACTTTGGCCGTTCAAAAATCTTGTAATCTTAAGAATTACCAGCTCGCCCTGTCCACTCATGTTCCCTGTCATGGCAATCAGCATTCTCACTTGCCCCTTTCATCGATCAAGTCCTGTTTTAAAACCTAGCCCTCGGATATTCCTTTATTCATCAGATCGTTTAAAAGTTTAAGAAATCTGGATATTCACTTAAAGTTTATTTTCAATACACTTTACAGTCGTGGTTGTTGGCCGAGTATCATTCCAGAGAGGTTCTTGATATTGCTTCAGACTTGCATAAAATGTGTAGTGTGTGAAGAAACTTGTGAGAATTAGCCATTCCTGCCATATGTTCAAAGACATTCTTTTAATAACAATATGTAAATAACATTATTTATGCATAAAGTGTCCCTTATTTTGAACATATGCCTGTAACTACTTGTGTGTGTGTAATGCCCCAGTTGCTATATACTGGTGGCTAGAGAGAACACATGGTGGTGGGTAGAGATACTCAGGCTTGAACCCTAACCTTGGATGCAGGTGGCAAGGACCTGAATTCCCTATCCACCACCATTTGTAAAAAAAATTGCAGATTTTTGCCTCATATTTGTTCTGTTCCTCATAAAATCTGTGGTTGTTTCTTCATTTTTCCTTGCAAAGTCTGTAGTGCAGTGGTGCACTGGTAGCATTGCTGCCAGACAGCTACAGGTTCTCTGGTTTGATTCTTGGCTGGGGTGCCTTCTGTGTGGAGTCTGCATGTCCTCCCATCTTACAAAGGTGTGTCTGGAGTTTCTCCCTGCTCTGCTGAAAATTGTCTTTTGTTCCAAGTCAGACTAGTTTCTTGGTTAAATGTTTAACGGGCATTTAAATTTCAGACTTCATATTCTTCAGAAAGTACATGGTAACACAAAACCGTTTATTCTAGCAGTTGTCTAAGTTTATAACATGGATATTTGTAATTTGTCCCTATTTTTGAGGCTGTATTCCCCCATTATTGGCTTTGTCCAGGTATTTTGTGCTACGGTTGAGAGCTATCTATGGTGAGAACTGAATTCACTGAATGTTTGGGGGCTGTATTCCCCCCTTTACTGGCTTTGTCTACATGTTTTTTGCTAAGAGGTTGAGAGCTATGGTGAGAACTGAATTCACTGAATATGTTGGGGGCTGTATTCCTCCATTATTGGCTTTGTTCAGGTGTTTTGTGCTAAGAGGTTGACAGCTATGGTGAGAACTGAATTCACTAAATGGTAGCCATTTAAGTTTTTTTTTTCCTCTCTTTCACAAAACAGCTGATTTGGCATAGTGGTATGTTTCTCTGACTGTTTTACACAGGGTCCCCTGGGTTAAAGACGTGGCAGTGAAATGAATGGTGGTAACACAGCATTTTATTCTAGCAACTTTCCAACATTATACAAGCAATGTTTAAAATGTGTCCCTGGGTTTTGGGCCTTTGCCCCCCCCCAATAAATTTCAGCTTTTTCCAGATTTCTTGTGCTGCAAAGTTCAGAGATACAACTGCATGTCGAGTAGATTTTACAAGGAGCTGAGAGCTGCAGGGAACAAAACTTTAGTGCTGCTTATTCTGAGTCTGCTTGCATTGTTAATAACACAACAGGTAGTGGACTTGCTTTTGATGCAGAAGGCTGTGGGTTCTACTCTCACAGTAGACAGATGCATTGCTGATACTGTACTGTGTTGTAAAGGGGGTGGATGCTGCAGTCCTTTTTGGTGAAGATACCTACAGTAGTAACTATGAACCTGTTATCAGTTTGCCATACATTCCCTAGTGCAATATTACTAGCTTATCATTTTTTTAATGCATGTAACATGGGCAATTTATTCCTCAAGAGCAACAGGCACTTTATTTGTAGATGAATAAACAATGACATATAAAGTTGTTTGCTAGCAGCAACCTCTTCATGGTTACAGATTTCTTTAATGTGGAATTATTTAGATGACTTACTACTACAGAGATTGTGCATATTTACTGATACTGGTGGACTGTAGAAGGTTGAGTAGACTTTTATGACGGAAATGTTCTGAACTGGGTAGTTTTGACATTGGTGCATGCATTTTGTTTCATTGTTTACTGGAAAAATGTTCAAAACAATAAATTTAAAATGCCCTCTAACAACTTTACTGTATTGTACAAGGAATACAATTTAATACATTCGGGAAGGTGCATCAAAGAGCATGTGTATGTTTAGTGTTCAAGGGGCCTATGATTTGAAAGCAGCCCATAAGGGGCCTATGATTTGAAAACAGCCCAAAGTTGATCTTTATCTGCCACTGGAAAAATATATTTTATTTGAATGTGGGTTTCAATGCTGTTTCAATGCATGTAAGTTTCAAGGGCAGAAAAGTTTTAATGCCAAGTCTGTTTTCATTGTGAGACTGCATTGCTTTGTTTAGCAGATATCTATTGAGGTTTGTGCTGTAAAAATGCAAAATAAAACTTTCAAATGAAATCCAAATCATCGCAAAAGTAAAGCAGTATGCACATTACAGTGTTTATGGTAAATGAGGCAAAATAACCAGGGAATGGGACATTGGAATGGCTGCAGGGGGGAGGCTCCATTCGACCATGATTTTGAGAGGGGAAGGGCAGCAAACTCATACTCATACTCAATAGATATTTCCTTCTTATTTTTGGTTTGCTCCTCATAAAATGCGTGGTTTTCTGGCAAATCATTTAGGAATTAAGTCACTAAATGACAGACATTGAATTTCAGACATCATAACCTTCAGAAAAATGCATGCTAAAGCAAAACCTGTCATTCTATCAACTGTCTTAAGTTTATACAAGAGCAATTTTTAGTAGTGTTTGTATGTTCTCCCAATATATTTGGCCTTGTCCAGATTTCCTGCATTAACAGGTTGAGAGGTATGTGCAAATAAATTGCTTTATAGAATTAGGCATATCCAAACCTCTCAACTGTCCCCGATTTTGGCTCAAAATGTTGCTCTTCCCCTAATAATCCCTCCGCAAAATGGCAATTTTGGAAGAAAACATAGAGGGTTTACAATTAATAAATACCTGTAAATCAGTTATAGATTACTTTTATTTCAGAAATGCATTTAGATTATTTTATTTTGTCAGCTGCTCAAGTTAGCAGTACTAATATTAAAAAGTGTCCCTTCTTTGACAGGTTCCCAGCTGTATTGTGTGGCTATTTTATATTTTTGCATCACATTTTTGGTCCATTTTTCATAAAATTGTGTTTTTTTGGCAATTTTGTGGCAAATCATTAAAGACTGAAGTTAGAAAATAATGGCAGACATTTCAGTTTCAGATTTCATACCCTTCAGAAAATTCATACTAATGCAAGACCTACTATTCTATTATCTTTCTAAGTTTATATGAGCAATATTTAAAAAAAATGTCCTTATTTTTGGGCCTTTGTCCCACTTGTATGTATGGCTTTGTCCAGATTTCTTGCTCTGAGGTTGAGAGGTATGACAAATGTGTCAGGGCCATCGCAGTCAGCCAGAAACATTTCAAATTGTGACAAACTTGTTGCACCCCACTCCTCCATGTAGTGACTCTGGATGTGTCCAAGCAAGGCAAGGAGCAGTTATGCAGCGTAAATATGCAGACTACCCCCCCATCCAAGGTAAACACAAGTACTATAGTGGCTTTTCATCTGTCATTGATTTTGCAGTATGTTCAGGTTTCTGTCATATTTTTATACTGTTGATTTATGCTTATTATTCAGAAAGTGCCTTTTGCTCTGTGTTTAAGTAGCAGTGCTTTAATGACCATCAGGTAAGCTTGTCTGATATTGTAAGATGCAAGTAAGTTTTAATAAGCAGTATTGACAACATTGAAAGCCTTTCTGTTGTTGCCATGCAGAGAATACTTACATAACTAGATAACGTATAAGCCTTGGGTATTGAAATGCATGACAGTATTTGTAATAAAGGACAGGATTACATTATGTTAAGCTCATTACAGGCTTTACCTGCAAACTAAACAGAATGGCAATCTATCATGTGTGGTCCATATCCTGTGCAGTAATCCTTTAAGCAATATATGTTGAGCTTGTTTCTTGTTTGCTTTTCATTTTTTACTTTGATCATGTTTTCCACATGAAACAAGTAGATAGTTGTCAGGCAGCAGGTCTTTTTTGGATAAGAAACATTTTTACAAGTGGGGGTATCACAGAGATTGGTACTTTAATAAAGAATATAAATTATAATTAGAACTGGCGTGCAAGGAGAAGTGATTTGAGTTGTGCTGCTTGTTTTTCTTATACTTTATTTTGACTGGCATTCCAGTAATGCATTTAAAAAGTAATTTTTTCATGCCTCACAACCTTTTGTTTCCATCTAGATATTAAGTAAGCTGTCATGCAGCCAATGCATTGAAATATTTGTATTCTTAGACACTTATTTTTGTCTTGATTGGGTTCTCATAATGATGGTTTGGCACACAATGCAGCGTACTTAGTTAGTTTTTGTGGTTTTGAGCATAGCTCCTTCCCTTTCTAGTTGGCTGCACCCCTTCCCATTGACCCCACCCATTCAGCTGTCTCCTGCAGCCCCCCTTTGATTTGAAGTCACCAGCCGCTACTGTTGCCATTCCATTTTGTATGTTCACAGGATAATATAAAGATCTGTATAATGAAATTTGCTCAACTTTTCTTGCAACTCCTTTTCTGACCTCACACCATGCCATATATCAATTTACATTTTTCTGCCCCTTCTACGCACACTATTTCATTTATTTATTTTATAATTAAGTTTTCAAAAGAGAAACTGTATTCAGTTTACAGCTTCCACTGTGTTCCTTTCACTATTCTTAGTGTATTATACGGGTAAATTTGAGTCATTCTGATGATTTTTTTTCTTCTTGAGATATTTCTTGCGATTCCCATACCTTTCATTCTTACTCCAGTTTATCCTCACTTTTCTTTCATATCTTTTATCTACTACCCCTCACAAAAATGTAATTTCTATCTTGTTTAATTTTCTTCATTATCTTTCCTTCCACTTATTTCAAGCTCAGACTGATTTTCCTTTTTTCGTTCATTCTATACCTGTTCTCTAGGAATTCATTTTCAAACACTACTTCATGACTAAATAGCCCTTAGACCCCTTATTTTCATTAGTAAACATGGATACATTTTTTGAATATGATATTATCTATTGCAAAGTAGCTCTGCCTCCCACTTGTATTTCAGTATTTTGAAATATGTTACTCAATAATGTGTATGCTCTTGGAAACTTAGGACAGTTCAAACTCTCCATAACTAATTTCAGAATCCATTTTAACAGTAGTTTCCAATGAAACATAGACAATAGCATTAGTTATACAGCACAGTGCAAAAATGGGATGGTTTGTGTGGCATTTAACTGTTTTAAAACTACATGACAAACTATTTTAAAATCATGCTGAAAGTAATGCCTCTTTTATAGCAGAAAATTAATTTACCTTACTTAACTTTTTCATTCCACCACTCCTCTGGCATATCTTTGTGTTCATAGGAAAGAATCATACTTAAAAATTGTGCTAGCAGTAGATTGCCCTTATGCAGTGCAATGCACTGCTCTGTAATTGTTCAGATGATCTGTGTATATTTACATGGTGTGTTATTTACTTGAAGCAAATTTCAAAGCCTTTCCTAAAGGCTGCATTAATCACTCAACATATGCCTTTATACTAGAGTCATGAAAGTATCACTTTTCTAGGGTTGTCTTTATAAACAATGAAGGAACATGCAATAATATTAAGCACTTATGAAGAACAGTGAAAGAACAAGGCTGTAATGCCAAGCTACATACTTTTATTCATAAGAGTGATTTTGACCTTGGATTGTTTTTAATTTTATGTAGTAGTGTATGATCATTAGTTTGATAAGATGGAAAGTGTGCAGACAGAGGTACTAATGGGAAAATCAAAACTTAATTGTTGGCAATAGTTCTTTTTCTACTTCTGAGCCATATTTCTCTACACCAATGAGAGATATATTGGTGTATGCTTTCAGTGTGCAATGATTTTTAAGCTTCTGAGTTACTACAGATTCTAATACAAATAGACCTGCATCAGCAATGAACTGGGTTTCTTAGCCCATACCATACACTGAGAGATAAAGCCCTCACTGTTTTCTAGATGACCTGAGTTTGAGTAGCATTGGGCATCTGAAGCACTGTCAGAAAAGGATTGCCATGCCTAGCCTGGGGGAGGACACACCCTGACACACCTCATGGTTGAACCCAAGGAAGGGCAGAGATGCACAAGGGGGCACTGTCCTTAAATGGAAGAGTTGGGAGTCACTGGTTGAACCACTATGATGGCAAGATGATACACCAGCATATTCCCATTGCATGTCCACTCCTAGACATACAATGAATGCATGCAGTGTGAGGGGAAGCTAGGGCACAACAGAAAAAAAAACTCTCCAGTGGCAGCATGATGCTGGACCAGAGTTGTCAATATTCTCACTGACCTTAGATATTGATTGGGTTGAGCTTGTGAGAGGCTAAGGCAGGACTACTACACCTGATGAATGTGGACAGGAGCTAGTGACAGCTGATAGGCAGCAGAGGAGAGCCAAAAATCCTATAAACATTTCATACATGCATAGTCTCATTGACTGTTTGAAGCTTTTTGAAGCTAGCTGGTAAAAATTCTGAATCTGGTTGGATGTAAAATAAATAAGCACATACAAGTTATATCTTACCAACTGTAATCCTAATTTACACACACAAGTTCATGTTGCAGATAAACTTAAAATACTTAGTTATTTTATATCATTCAGACTCCTTGGAAACTGTTCAAATTAATTCCTGAAAGATTTTTAAAGTAGAACATTGCTTCTTCAGAGGCGGCAATTACGTCATCTTTCTTTAAAGGCCATAATAAATTACAAAGATAACCTGCCTAAATGGCTATTTTTCTACTTATTAACAAACATATATCCCTACATTAAGGGCTCTTAGTAAAGTTAGAACTAGCTGGTATAATGTTTTATTGAGGGTTCATCCCTGTGCCCCATAAACTCTGAAGCAAGCTTCTGGACCTAAAGCTCTATGTAGTTTCTCAGTCAATAATCAATGACCTTGGGATGTTACAGCATTTAATATCATTACAGAGTAAATTTCACCTCTGTCTCTCCCTTTTTCCAGCCAGTTGGATTATGAATGAATTAACTTAATGACCACTCAGAAACTGAACAAGACAGAATACATTTCCAGGATCTTCATGAGAGGTAAAAAAAAAAAAACTTTTGTCCTTAGAGGCCCCCCCCAGCTTTCTTCACCATATCCATGCTTATAAAAATAAAATGGTCTGCTGTAATTTCTATGTGCAACAACATTAGTTATTATTTTTAACAAACTGTGTACTCTGGGGTTCTTCTGTCTTATTGGTTATTATAAAAACATTTGTTTACATTAAACACATTAAATATCATTTAAGAACATGTTGGGATTATTATTTAAAAAATGGCCATAGGAGCCATTTGTATACCCATTTATTAAGTTTGCAGTATCTTACAATACCTGCAAGACGTCTCCACTGGAATAAAGATTTACAGGCATCATATTTGTACAGTTTGGTTAGGAATTTGAGAAAATAGAAGTTATTTGAAATCAATAAGAAATCAAGCTATTTAGATAAACATTTCCTAAATTCAGCATAACTAATGTATTTAATTTTGTCCCAAAAGAAACCAGTTGTAGTTCTGTTTGTTGGCATGGATGTGCAAAAGTAGGTTCTTGGCTACACAAATAAGGGTGGCACTTTGTGGTGGGAAACTGGAAAAATTGTGTTACTATGTCTGGACAGGCAGATTGAAGTTACCTTATATAATGCCTTCTGCATGGAAATATCTAAGCATCCTTCTGGAGAACAACTCAACTACATGGCCTGTAGGAAAACAAGGAGCTCAAGTCCTGCTTATAGGAATCAGCCATGATTAGTTTTCTCTCAAGAAAGGCTAGATATAGTAAAGCCTTGCTGAGTCTAATTATGGTGGCTGCCAAAAAAGCAATTACTAGAAAATGGAAATTAAAGTCTTAACCAACTGTACTAGTAGTAGTCAACTGTACTAGTAGTAGTGAATATAGTAACAGAGATAAGACAACTGGAATTGGGATTTTTAGAAAACGAAGGAGCAAACTACATAGGATAAAATGGGAATTGTGGGAACAATATATGCAAAGCAAGAACAAGGTTTAAGAGGCAGGGTTTCAATGAGCCATATAATGCTTAACTAACAATGACTGGATGGTTTATAAGTGATGTATAATGCTTACAGCTACAGTTGTTTCAATGGTGTCTGTGATGTATCATTTTGTATTATGTTTTCATTTATATAAATGTAAGATTGCCTTTGTCATATGTGCAAATTTAATAAAGATGTTTGGGGAAAAAAAGAAGGCTTGAAAATATTTACGCAACTCTGAGGCTGATTCAGTAGGTTACCATGAAATATGCACCTCACCTCTAACCCAAATCTGTATCACAATGCCACCATACTACCTGACTCTCTCACTGACCATCTCCCTACACACGTGATAGGACACACCTCATCTGTTAAAAACTCACCAGTTCAAAGACAGCCGTAACCTCTCTAATTTCTGCCCAGATACTTTAATAATCTTCTCTCCTCTATTAACTGGTCCTTTCTCTATGCCCTCCCTCTCAATGAGGCTGTCTGCAAATTTAATGACACCTTCTTGAATAGCCTAAACTCCTTAGCCCCCACTAAAAAAAATAAGAAAAAAAACAAACTTTGCTCCATGGTTAACCCAATCAACCCATAAACTAATGCTTAAATGGAAAGCATCTGGAAAAATCAAACTCCCATCTCCAAGCCTATAGAGAACTTAGGAACCTTACCGAGAAACAAGTTGATCTGAACAAAAGACAATACTATCAAAAATCACTAGACAACCCCAATGTCAACCCTAAAAGGTTTTGGAATAGTATAAACAAACTTTCATCTAGGCAACCCTTCTACCCCCAGCCCCACTCCTAACAGCTCACTAATTGACACTGCCTCCATTTTAATTCCTTCTTCATTGACTATAAAAAAATCTAACTAAACCTGACACCTCCTCCTCCTCTGATCCCTTTCCCTCTATCAATTTCACCCAGTTCTGTCTTAAACCTGTCTCTACTGCATGCATAAAATCTTTTCTTACCAAACCGAAAACTTGCACCCCCTCTCCTGACAACTTACCTCCTCTCTTCCTTAAACTTTAACTCTATTGCACATCCACTCTATATTAGTAAACAGGTCAGTTCAAGAGAACACAGTCCCTAAAAATCCTATGCCATACCCCTCCACAAAGGTGGCAATTCACCTGAACCAACCAACTACAGACCTATCGCCATACTACCCCTATTATCCAAAATTTTAGAAAAATATATTCATAACCAGATACTTAAACACATCATGCAAGACAACCTGTTAACTCCCACCCAGCATGGTTTCTGTCCTCACCACAGCACCTGTACAGCTCTCATTTTATTTACACACACTATCGCCAAAGCATGGGGACAATAACCAACTAGTCTCTAGCCTCTTCCTTGATGTATCTAAGGCCTTCTACACTGTTTCCCATACCCTACTACTCTCAGAAGTTTCTTCCCTTAACATCTCCTCTTCTACTATACTATGGTTCTACAATTACCTCTCCAACAGATTCCAATCCATCAAATGGCTTTCTAGCTTCTCCTCCTTCCTCCCAGTCCAAACAGGTGTCCCCCAAGGGTCAATCCTTGGAGCTCTCCTTTTTAATATCTTTACAAATAACCTACACAAGTCCTGTCCAAACTCCTCAGTAATACAATATGCAGATGAGTCCACTATTATCTCGTGCTCCGATAACCTTCCTCACCTCCTTGCTCTTACTCAGGATTCCCTTCTTTCAATTGAAAGAATTATGTGAAGAAATATCCAGGGAATTGTTATGGCTAGGCTTGCATAGGCCCTAGGGCCGATAGCCTAGTACCAACCTATGAAACTATAAAAATGGCTGACCAATAATCAATTAAGTTTTCAATCCTAAAAAAACAAACATTTACTCTTCCTCCTCAAATCACTGCAGCAACACAAAAATACCTTCACAGTATCTTCTCTTAATAATACACTGACTAAAGTTTGACATACATATTCAGCAAGCCATCAAAAAGACCCACCAAAAACTTGGTTTCTTATGCAGACATAAAAAATAACCTCACTAATAACGCTAAATGTTCTCTAGCACAGGCTTTCCTTCTCCCAACCTTACTTTATGCAGTATCCATATTCTCAACTATATTTAATCCAACCTAATAGATAAACTTAAAACCGCTTACAACAAAATAGCTAGATTCACTGCCAACCTTCCCTATCGCTCTCACCATTGCACAGCTTTAAAAACCTATAATGGCTTGAACTCCATAACCAGCTCCTTCTTTCCCAACTCCACTTCACACTCCCTCTCTAATCAATCCTCCCGCTGTTCTGCCCTCATGGACCTCATCACTACCTACTCTCCTAAGTGTAACCTACGCAACACTGACTTGCACCTCTAAGACATCTACAAACCTAATAAAAATATTGGCAAGCTGTTATACAGCCACTCTTGTCGCCACTGCCTGGAACAAACTTCCCCTCTCTAAGAACAAACAGCAACTACCTCAACATCAGACCTATTTACTAAATCCTGGACCTGTCCTTGTCCCACTCCCACCTAAACTACTCCCTCCCCTCTTCCCCTTCCCTTCTCAGCTCTTTCACTTTACCACAACTACTCTTTTTAGGTCCTTAGGATATTCTACCAACCATGAATTTCTCTCGGATGGTAATCGATAGATGGAACATAACTTTTTATATTATATGTTATGTAGTTAATATGTACCAAGACTGTTTGAAACCTCAGTATTACTCCTGTATTACTCATGTATTCTAGCATGTCCATTTATAAAGAAAGTGGACATGGGTCAAGAGGATCACTAGACTCCAAGAAAAGATTAAAGGCACTTATAAAAATAAAAATAGACAATATAGATTGTGGGGAATACTAGAGTCCAGGGATACTCTACATATCATGACATAAAGGCACTATAAATGGTTAGAACCCTTTATCCTCTCACTTAACACAGAGGATGTTAGCCATGTGCACCACCACTAGACACCAGGAACACTTCAAAGTATTATAAAAGTGAGTACACCAAAAGCATTAACCCACAATACTAACTAATACATTAGCATTTTTTTCTATAAGAAATATGAAGCTCTAAATGACTGACATGATCCAAGTCCCTGAGTCATGGGGGGTCTTCAGTACAAAGCTTGGAGGAACAATAGGTAGAACCAGGGAGTTTATTTAACCATTACTGGGATTCACTTAATAAATTATTAGAGCAACAAATCTGATATCAATATGCAGCTAAAAACACTAACAGGAATGAAAGTGTAATATCTTCCATTGTTTGCTTACTATAAGAATCTGTGATTTATAGTTGCAGGGATGAATAAATAATCAGAGACATTGGGAACATTCTAACAACTAATGGGCAGGAAATAGATATGTGGTGTGTGTGTGTGTGTGTGTGTAAGTAAGAGATAAGGGATGGAGCTTATGCTAATGCGATGCATGGGACACTAGTGTTAACTACCACAGGAGTGAACTGATTAACACTGTGCTAGACAAAGACAATTCAGAAACATACAAATTAGCCAATAATAATGCCTTTCCTCATTGCAGTTAAAATGTCTCTGAATCACACATCTAAGCATAAGGTATGCAGCTCCTTTTTACAGCAACTTTTACCTCCAGCGGTGGAGTTTTCTGAATCCTCACAAGTCACATTCCAAAGACATGCATCTGGAGCATTTCTCCCCGGGCCTCCTCTGAAAACAGGCTCTGTGGAACCTCGTCGGACTTTCCCGGTCAACAAATGATAAATAAATAAATAAAATAAAATAAAAAACTAATGAACAAAACTGTAAATCTGCATTGTGATATTTAATGCTGAGGCTTATGGATGGATGGATGGATGGATGAATGAATGGATGGATGAATGAATGGAGGAGGTTATGAATTATATTTGAGTCCTAAATAAGTCTAGGCCGCACAGGTTCTGTTTTGGTAAGATAAATTTCTGATTGTGTTTTCAAAGTGTAATGTTTATATTACAACTGATACAAGTAAATGTCTTTAAGAATTCCTTGGGCAGTTTATTTCTAACACCAACTTAATTTTTTTATTCAATTTTATTTTACATTTGTTTTCTGAAGAAGTCCAACTGGTTGAGAAGACCCATTTTCAATGGAGGTCTGCAGAGAAAAAATTCAACAATATTGATGATAATTTCACAGAGCAATATAATTTATATAGACATCAAATCAGGCATATTTATTGTATACATTTTTTATTTTGTAGGACTTGCGTGAAGATAATAGCATTAGTATAATACTGCCAAAGAAAATAAAAGTGGTGAGTCTTTATATACTGTAATGTCTACATAGATTAAGATAAAAGTTATACTTTACAGTTTGAGGTACAATGAATTCAGTTTCTTGATTTTTCTCGCCTTCTCAGCATTCAGTTACATGTCTTAACACTCATTTCCTATTTCCATTGATTATATAAACTGCAGTACCACTTTTTAGGTTATTTACCAAAATGGCTGTTTCAAAAATTACCTGGCATGTTTTTTTACCAAAACTACTGTTTCAAAAATTCCCTTGCTTGATAGTGATCCACTGGTGTCCAAGGGAAGAATTTCATGCTGTAGCCTTTTGAAAATGTTTTAAATTTACACTACATCCTATTAAGTGATAGTTCATCAAAATTAATTGTCTTTCCTAACACCAAGTTCACAGCAACTTATGCAGAACTGTTCACAGAGACCCTGTAGAGCCAGGAACACGAGTCACTTTTCAACTACAGCCTCAAAACAGGCTTTGTACTACTGATGAAGTACAGGGGTAATTCAAGAAATAAGGTAATAATGGGATTTTGGATGCAGATCCTTAAGGAGAACAGCCATACAGAATTTTATATTCAGAAAGTAGCAGAAAGTATACCAAGAACTAAGCCAACAAGAAAATGGAGAAAGGAGATTCTGCTTATAGGGATGACTGCAATTAGGGTACAGAGAAAAGGAAAGGGGGCTGGAATTTACTGGTGGAATCTGGCAAAAGAATCAGTGTATTGGAAACAAATAATTAGAGAAGGAAAGGAAATTGAACAAGAGGCCAAGAAGACATTTCGACTACAGGCTAGAAACTGCCTTCTCTTATCAGGGATTAATATCAGAGTACAAGCAAAGAGAAAGGGATAGCAGGAATCCCAAATCAAAGACCTGCACTGGTTGAGTTTTAGATTGAATCTAGAGCAGAAGTTGCTGCTAAAAAAGAAAGAGATAATTAGCAGGGCATATAAAATGTTGCATGATAACTATAGGAATCAATCAGAAGAGGGCAGAAAAGATTTGGAAGAGAGATTAGATATGCAATTCACAAAGAAACAATGGGAGGACATATGTATGGTTTCCAAATATGCAACAAAATCTAGACGATTTAGGACTTTTTACTGGAAGTGCTTGCACAAATACTTTTATACCTCAAGCAAACTCCAAAGAATTTTTCTTCAGGTAGACGGTGAATGCTGAAGGTATAATGGTGAAGAAAGAGATAGAGTGTAATGAAGTAGAATACGTGAAAAATTCCCTACTGGGTAAAAAAAAAAAAAAAAAAAAGAGTGTAACTAAGGAAATTATTTTTTTGAGCTGGGATAAAGGATCTGAATTGCCTATCCACAGTAAGGCCTTGTTAAGTTTAATTCCCGTGACTGCCAAAAAAGCCATTGCTAGAAAATGAAAATCAGAATATAAACCAACTATACCTGAAATTGGTGAATATTGTACCAGAGATAGCAGTACAGGAAATAAGATCCTCAAATACATGGAAACTGTTGGAACAATCCATGCAGAAAAAAAAAGTATTTTGGAGGAGAAGCAAGGTTTAAGAGAAAGCAAGAACTTAATTTATGTAATCACAAATAATGTAGTCCAAAAAACTTCTGGCTAACTGAGGGTGACCCCGAGACTTACACCCTCTCCCCCGGATTTTCAAGGGCCGGCGAGAGCTCACCTGACGCCGCAGATAGTGGGAAAGGTCTAAATGAGAGGGTATCCATAAAACCCAAATTGAGAAAAAGAAGGAAAATTAAGTAAGACAATATTTCTCAGATCTGTACATGTATTTTGATTGCACTACAATCTAGTATGTTTAAGTGTGATTTATGTGTCTATCCAGGACTTGCATCTTGAGAGTATCAATATTACATAAATGTTAAACATGTTTTACATTTATAGTTTTTTGACATTATATTGAAGTATACATATGTGATATTGACAGAAGTTTTTATAAGGTTTTCATCAGTATTCACACAACAGTTTTTATTGGTGTTCATGTTTTTTAATGGTGCATATGCCAATTGTTTTTATTCGATTATGTTTGATACATGTTATGCTTATCACACAGATGTATTTTATTAATATTATTAGGTACATATCCTATTACTTCAGCATGTTTGCATATCAGCATGAAAACCAGATATTATTTACATATTGCCCACACACATATACTCTTCAGAGACACATATCCATTTTTAGTATTAATATATATATACATGCTCTACACATATCATTTAGTATACTTAAAATAGGCAAGATGAACTTGTGATTACACAATCACATACTTATATATGTATACAGAAGTTTAGGCATTTCTGTCACATATTTTAACAATTAAATATTTTTATATATGCATATATACAAGTAAGAAAGTTTTTTAACATGTTTTATTGATATAAGATTATTACATAAGTATTTTAGAAGGGAATATGATTTTTATTCATAAAGGAATTTGTTTCTTAAAAGTAGTGACATTTCCCTTTTAAGTGTATGATGAAATTAAGTTTGATTGAATCACTAAGACTATAAAAAGAGTAACTTAATTCATTTGTATTATCATAGACCTGATGAAGCTACTATTAGCGAAAGCGCTTGTCTGAATGGAATAAAATTTATATTTAACTGATCATTTTGGAGATTTTTTGGGATACCTACATCACGTTTACATCTCACTGCTTCACCCTCAGTTAGCCAGAAGTTTTTTGGACTACATTATTTGTGATTCTACTTTCAACTGAGGGAGTTTACCGTAGTGGTGGCTTCACTTTCTTAATTTATGTAATGTTGCTTTGATTATTTGCATATGATATATAACAATATATGTGATGTTCAATATTTCTAAATGTGAACTTGTACATATGGTTTGATTATGTTTATATAAATTTAAGTTCGCCTGTGTCCCAAGTGATAATTCAATAAAAGTGTTTAAAAAAACAGACTTTGTACCATGAGAAAAGAAGAACTCCAATGCTTATTCCACTTCACATGAGAGGACCATTAACTCACCCCGGAAACTAAAGACCCATTTGTTTGACTATATGCAGAGCCATAGAACTAATTATTATGAAAATGATCAACACAGCCACAAGCAACCTTCAGACACTGGACCAAGGGAAGGTCATGCCTATTAAACCTGATGGACTTCTCTGAAAAGGTCACCAAGGCAATGGATGAGCTGACCAAGTTCATGAGATAATGAAGAACACTGGACCAGATCAGTGTTTTGGTGTAGTTCTCAGAATGTTACAACAGTTGCAAAACATAAGAGCTGCTGCATACATATCATTTTGTCCACAGCTCTCAAGTTCTTTGTTCAAGAAATAGAGACAGAACTAAAGTAATGGGTGGAACAATGCCCAATTCAGGGACTATGTTTTTAACCTACTATTTTGAAGTCACATAAAAATTAACAAAACAATAGATTTAGCATCAATGCATCTTACAAAAAAGAAGTACAAAGCTTTTAATACCTGACTAATCTTCAGTGATTTATCAGAAAAGAGAAAAAAAGAGCATTTTACAAGGGACATGGAAAAACACAATAAGACAAAATAAGGAACATCTGAGATGCTCACCAAACAGTCAGATCTCTTGGTGATAACAGCTCTCCACCTCTTTCTTACTCTATCCAGAAACAATCATGGCACTTTAAAATATTACTACAAGCAACATGAGAAGTTGACAGAGTACGAGAAATGTGAACTGGCTACTTTGACTGTAATAAGCAATTCCTAGCCACGGGAAGTAATATCAGCTAAAACTCCAAGTCAGAGTCATTTGCTGATGTAGAAAGAAACAGGACTGAGAAATAGGAGATAAATGGTACTGCATGAGGCTTAATCAACATAAATTCTTGTCATACAAAAACTGAGAAATGGATATAGATAATAAGATACAAGCAGTTAAAATGTTTTAGTCCCTTTAGTCTTATGCACAGGTCAGGCATATTTTTATCAACCACAGGATAAGCTGTAGACAGCAATTAATAAAGAGATGAAGGATTTTATCTGGGAGGGGAAGATATCATGAGTTAAGTGGAATAAGGTGACTCTTCCAATACGACAAGCTAGATTGGAAGCAAATAAGTAGAGACAGAAAGGTAATAGAATGGGAAGATAGCAAGAACTTATTTGGACTACAGGTTAGAAATTGCCTTCCCTATCAAGGATTGATACAGGCAAAGAGAAAGAAATAGGAGGATCCTAAATGAAAGACCAGAACTGGTAGAATTTTTACTAGACTCTAGAACAGAAGCTGCTGTTTAAAAAGGAATAATTATTAGAGCATATAAAATATTGCATGATAACTATAAAAATCAGAGGAGGTTAGAAAGGATTGGGAAGAGAGACTACATAAACAATTCACAGCAAAGCAATGGGGGATATATGTTTGTCTCCGAAATGTACAACACAATCTAGAAGATTTAGGATTTTTGTTTGGAAATGTTTACATATATATTTTTAGGTTTACCTTCATAAGTGCGTTACACAGTCAGGAGAATCCACTGTGTGTGAAAGGAGGTTCCCAAATTGGCAATACCTCGAACAAAAAAAAAAGAACCCTTACTCCACTGCAGTGTGATCGCGGAGTTAGTATATTAAAGTAGGGGGTGTGGGGGGGCTTGCCCCTCTGCATTACAATGTGTCTTCGACATTGTAGTTTGAAAATCAGCGAATCTGCTGTTTGATTTGCTGATCGAACTACAGAGACTTTCACAGTTTAAAATTTGCGCTTTTGGTTCGCACAAAAGTGCAATCAATATTGTAATTTCCAACAATATGAAGGTAAACCATATTTTTATACCCAAAGTAGACTCCAGAGAATTTTTCCTTGGGTAGACAGCAAATGTCAGAGGTGTGATGGGGAAGAAAGGTAATAGGCAATATATTGCCACAGAATGTAATGAGTTGGCAGACTTTAAATGTTCCCTGCAGACTAACCAATTAGAGATACTGGTAAGCAAATTGGTATAACTAGGGAAATGATTTTTCTGAGCTATGATACAGAATCTGATTTATCTAGACATAGTAAGGCCTTGTTGAGTCTAATTATGGTGGTTACCAAAAAAGTAATTACTAGAAAATGGAAATCAAAGTCTATACCAACTGTACTAGAAGTAATGAATATAGTAACAGAGATAAACCAACTGGAACTGGGATCTTTAGAAAAGGCCAGGAGAAAATTACATAGGAAAAATGGGAATTGTAGGAACATTGCATACAGAGGAGGAATGAGATTTAAAAGAAGGCAGGATTTGAATGAGCTATGTAATGTCAGACTGACAATGAGGAGTAGATTATAAGTGATGTATAATGTTTGCAACTAAAATTGTGTCAGTATGGTTTGTGATGAAAAATGCTTGCAACTTGGATTATGTCAATATGGTTTGTTTTTATTTATATAAATGTATGATTGCCTATGTCATAAGTGATAATTTAATAAAAATGTTTCTTGTTAAAAAAAAAGATTTTGATATTGTTGCGAGAGGTTCCTTGTGGTTTGGTATAACTGGGAATAAAATAATAGCTCCACTCAGACTGATAATTCCATGGGCGAGATCTCTGGTTCACTTTAATATAGAAACCATTTAATTGTTTAGAGACAGAAGCTGATTTACTAAATTGTAGTACAATAGTTTTAGAAAAAAAATGGGCATTTGCACTCTGGTCAGACTTTCTTTTATATGATTTACATCTACATGGAAAGTCGAAGGGGCAAATCTGGTCAAAAAATGCATATGTGTACACAGAACTATAGAAACATTGAGGAGATGAGCACAGTTTAAAGAAAACTGATACTATGGACTAGGGATGGGAAGGTAATGTGGGACAATGATCAAATTTTTGCATGCAATAATAGAAGTGTCTTAAGATACCAAGGATAACCAAAAATACTGCTTTCTTTGTACTGAAATGGAGCATTTTAAGCAAAAAGATCCTAACCTGGCATGTGATGGGTGTGGTCAAATGGGTCACAATAAAGAGAACAATGATAAAATGTCCACTCGTTGGGGAGGATCATTTTTGCATGGACCATCCAAAAAATAATCAGAAAAATAACAATGAAAATGGACCATCCAAAAAATAATCAGAAAAATAACAATGAAAATGTGATAAAGTCTCAGAATTAGATCCAAGTCGTGGAGTTTTGTCAGGAGCATACTTTCAGCCAAGACCTGAAGAGGGTTAGTCGTAGACCTGTATTTTATTATCAGTTTCTTATCTTGCATTAGCCAATGAGACTGCGGAAAATGAAAAATGTGTGTGTAAAAAGGGAAACAGGTAAATGAATGAACCAAATAGAAAAAGAATTTTAATAGTGAGAGGGAGACTTAGAACATGATTTTTTTGCTAGTAATGTTGCTAATACTCATAGGTGGAGAACTGCAGAGCTGGCAAACAAACTGGGTGAAACGTTTATATGTTCCAGGATACTAGTAAAGTCTGAGGCTAAATAATACTGTTTATACAATGACTGCCTATTGCTAATCAAAAACAAGTATGCTGATTGGACAGCCCAACCAACTTGCCCACTATAAATCGAGCAAATACCAATAGAAAAAATCCAGCCACTGAAGTACCATTGAACAGCCAGACTTTCTATTGGTATATGCTAGGGAACAGCAAAATACAAGAAAAATCAGGTAGGTTCTACTTAATTGAAGAAACAGAAACATACCTGATTTTTCTTGTATTTCTCTGCTGTCCTTCAAAAAAATCCCAAATTAAAAGAAAAAAAAAACAGAAAAGGGGATTCTATTTGCTCCATTACTTGTCCTGCACAGCACTGATATACGGCACAAGTATGAAAACATTAGCACACAGAAGACAATGGAGGAGAATACTAAAGTGCCATCATACAAATATATTACTTAAGATAAACAATTTCTTTCTTAAATAATTTCATTGTATGAAAGCAATAATCCACTCCTGTTTGTGGATATATATCAGGATCTTTGTTTAATCACTCAAGCTTTGCCCTTATGATCAAACAACAGCAGCCATAGGTAAAACTTACCCATACAAAGTCGTGGATTATTGCTTAATTTTAATTTTTTTTTTTTTTTGAGTCAAAAGGTTCTGTCACTTTTGCCAAGGCCAGTGCTTTGGGGAGTAGTCACTTTTATTTTACAACAAAATTATTGTACTTCACATGTGAATGTAGTTCAACCAGAAATAATTTTGACAGTGTATATAGAAAATGGAAGTAGGAAAAGAAAAAAAAAGTGTGTATATTGTACTACAATCAGAAGGAAACAGTTTTGGGATAAAATACAAATGTGGTTATATACAGAATGCACTGTTATACTGGAGGGGGTTAATTCCAGTATGAAAGATGTGAAAAAAGGGAAATCAAAACAGTTTGTGCATGTACATATTACATTTTTTAAGGTATTAATAGATAAAAAGAAATTATATTCTAGGGGGCCTGGCCTACTTACTTTATGGTGAATTTAACTGCTAGAATAGATTATATTTTTACTAACACTGAGTTATTTTAACTAAGAGAGAAAATAGTGGTAAATGTGTTCTTAGATCATAAGGCTTTATTAGTAGACATGGAGAAAAACAATATATTGTGATCAGGGTAGCTTTGTGTTATTTAAGATTGGGGAAAGTTTATATGAGAAAGATGTTATCAGTTTATTTAACCAGAATATGTCAAGATCATGTAGAGTTGTGGTGTGGTTATAAAAATTGGATGAATGGTGGCATTGGCTCAAAAAGAACTTAATTGTCAAACATAAGTGAAGGATACATAAAGGGAAAAGAAAGAGTTACATGACTATAGCAAGTTAATGCATGAATATAATCAAGTCATCACAGAAGAGAAAGACAATAGTTTGATTACTCAGGAATTAAGGAAATATTGTGAAGAAGACAAGTCTATGTTTAAATCATTTAAAGCATTGGAAATGAGTGACCTACTTGTA